>NC_140172.1:120850319-120927819 GCF_963971535.1 Notolepis coatsorum
TACAAGCTAACATAGAGACTAACCAGGCCACCACGCAGATTGGATTAGGAGCAATGTGGAGCATACAATGTAACACTGAGAAATCCAACAGAGGTGGCAAGGAAACGTCGGAGCTATGTAGAAATAAAGAAAATTCAGGAACCAGCCTAGGCCTATGCTGACGCAGAGGATGGAGAGGACACGCAGGTGGACCAGAACTGAGAGACGAGGACGAGGACGGGAGGAAAAGAGGGGACCTGAACCGATTCAAAGCAGATCAACTATGAAGAACGACAAAGGGACACGAGAAAGGGGCATGAAGGGACACGGTGATCCAAGGAAAGATACAAGACAAAATCAACGTGGAAGAGTACCCAATACAAACATACACACCTGGGGATGAGAATAGATACAACAGAGGAAAGATAATTGAACAGTTACTCCAAGTAGTATAAAACTATAACACCAGAATTAAGAATAATTAACACTATGATTTACAATACACACGTTATAGACAAACGATTTGAAATTTATTTAAAAAAAGGGACACGCTGATTAGGAAACGTTGATTAGGTGGCAAGGAAACGTCGGAGCTATGTAGAAATTAGAGTTGTTCCGATACCAGTATCGGAAATGCCGCAGATACTGCCTAAAATGCTGGTATCGGTATCGGCGAATACCCTCTAATGTTGCGCTCCGATACCATATGACGTAATTTATCAACAACACTGCGTACGTTGGGCTCTGTGGCTCTGCAGATATACCCTACTCGCTGAGTGAGCATTATAAAACAAACGTGTGCTTAATCGAACGTGAATTAAAGTGTCAATTGCCATTTGTCATTTTAACAGCAGAGCAGATACTTTCTTAAAATGCCATCGTCCCGACAGAGCGCTGTTGACGGGGAGCTCTGATGAGTTCGCTTGGTGGCTGGTGTTATTAGCATTGAACAGCTAACCGAAAGCTAGCTTTAACGTTACCTTGGCTAAAGTTGGGGCTATTCATAATCCAGCAATAATGGCTGCAGACCTGCAAGCAAAGTACAGCAAGTTGGCAAAGGAGTATTCCAAGTTAAATCACAATGTCACCAGTAACGTTACAGTCTTTCTATATACTGGTAGCTCATGCTAGCTAACCTACCTCACATTAACGTCGTCATTGCACAATTGCACGTCGCGTACACAATTAATGACATGTTGCGGACAGCCATATCGGTGACAATGTTTAGCTTTTAGTGCCAAATGATAAGAGTCTGAGGCGGAGTCTCAAAAGAGAATGTTGAATATTTATTGTGCAAAAATCACAACAACAGAGCCTCTGGTAATAAACAGAGCCTTCTTGTGGAAGCAAGTGCAGCAACGAATAATGTCCGTGTGGAACTAATGTGCCAACAACCTTTCCGTGGGTGAACTCATTGAGATAGTTTTCAATTACTGATACTAATACTAATCTATACAATCACCTGTTGTTGAATAAATACCATTACTTTATAGTTATTACTAAAAAACAGTATATATAAAACAGTAGCTGTATATATAAAATTTAAAAAAAAGTTTTATAATTTATATAATATTTTTTTATTTATGCACTGGTATCGGATAAGTATCGGTATCGGCCGATACCCAAAGCTTAGGTATCGGAATCGGATCGGAAAGGAAAAAAATGGTATCGGAACATCTCTAGTAGAAATAAAGAAAATTCAGGAACCAGCCTGCGTGTATGCTTTCCGCAACGGAGTTCGGTTTCCGGGTTCCTCCGATTGGCCGCGACCCCCACGTGACGCTGCCGCTCTGCTGTGTGTTGTGTTGCAGCGCGCACCAGAGCGGCAGAGGTCCCTGCCTTCCTCAATTTATATGCATGGAAGTATTGACTACGCCGTCGTAACGAATCATTAAAAAAATATACCGTTAACTGGAATATGTTGTGCCTTTACACATATGTTGGATTATGTAATTGGTTTGTCATGACAAACAAATAAAATATCGCATCGCCGGCTGTCTCTGGCTTGCTCCAGCGGACACCAGAGCTCAGCGATGCCGCTCGCGGCAGCATATTCTCGCCGCTGGCTGAGCTCTGGTGTCCGCTGGAGCAAGCCAGAGACAGCCGGCGATGCGATATTTTATTTGTTTGTTATGACAAACCAATTAAATAATCCAACATGTGTAAAGGCACAACATATTCCAGTTAACGGTATCTTTTTTTAATTATTCGTTACGGCGCAATCAATACTTCCATGCATTCGGGACCTCCATGTTTTGGGGGTATTCATCAGACAAATCGGATCCGGGGATTTGGCTCCCATCAGTCGGGCAAGAACTGCGGGTTTTCAGCCTCTCTCCTCTCTCCTGGAGCTTAAGGGGGAGCTTAGTATTCCTGCCTCCGAGTGTGTTGTAGCCAGCGGGTCGCGATTTTTTTATTTGTTTGTCATGACAAACCAATTACATAATCCAACATATGTGTAAAGGCACAACATATTCCAGTTAACGGTATATTTTTTTAATGATTCGTTACGGTGTAGTCAATACTTCCATGCGTATAAATTGAGGAAGGCAGGGACCTCTGCCGCTCTGGTGCGCGCTGCAACACAACACACAGCAGAGCGGCAGCGTCACGTGGGGGTCGCGGCCAATCAGAGGAACCCAGAAACCGAACTCCGTTGCGGAAAGCATACACGCAACCAGCCTAGGCCTATGCTGACGCAGAGGATGGAGAGGACGCGCGGGTGGACCAGAACTGAGAGACGAGGACGAGGAAAAGAGGGGACCTGAACCGATTCAAAGCAGATCAACTATGAAGAACGACAAAGGGACACGAGAAAGGGGCATGAAGAGACACGGTGATCCAAGGAAAGATACAAGACAAAATCAACGTGGAAGAGTACCCAATACAAACATACACACCTGGGGATGAGAATAGATACAACAGAGGAAAGATAATTGAACAGTTACTCCAAGTAGTATAAAACTATAACACCAGAATTAAGAATAATTAACACTATGATTTACAATACACACGTTATAGACAAACGATTTGAAATTTATTTTAAAGAAGGGACATGCTGATTAGGAAACATATTGGGGAATAATACACGATGGACTGGTATGAAGGAACTACAGGATTACATGTGACACACAATACAAATGAACATGTGCATAAGAAAGACAAATTCAGAACATTGACCGGGAGCTCTGAGGCCGTCCACAGAACGAATGTTGGACTTATATAGTGCGCATTTCGCCACTAGGGGGAGCCCTCTCACTAGGAGAGCCATTACTCCTCACCCTTCCAACGGGAAACAGAGGGATACGATTAAGATCCTCTAACACATAGGTGTCAAACTCATGGCCCGCGGGCCAAATCCGGCCCGCCACGTCATTTGATGTGGCCCCCCAAGAGCTCAGATAAAAAAAAAAAAAAAAAAAAAATTACATTAATATTGGGTTAAAAAATAGCAGTGTTAAAATAATTGTGGGTTAATGCGTTAATAAAGCTTTAACTTTGACAGCCTTAGTTATTACACATTCTTACACATACATGTATGTTGAACATCTGAGGTAACAAAGGAAAAAAGCCAAAAGCACTTACTCCTCAGACATTCTTTGACAATTTTACAGCCCAAAATACAAAAAAGATCCAGGCGGAATAGGTAACAAAGGGTTGAAGAAATATTGTCTGAACTGTCGGATGCAAACTGGCTGTGTGACATAACCGAGCATCTCGCTCAATTGAATAAGAAGCTGTAGGGACGCAAACAAGTCCCACCCAAAACTTGACCAATATAGTTGTGAACTGAGACAACCCTTATTTTGTTATTTTTGAGTACAGTTACAGTTGTGTGTTCATGCAGACACATAATAGCAATTTCATTACGAATTGAAAATGGGGGACCCTGATGTAAACAAGTCGAAAGTCTTTCTCTGGTCTGCATCCCCTTAACAATTGTGTGTATTGAGCTGTACTGTACTGTACCCATTCTGCAATCTGTTAATTAAAGTTAATTAAACTATTATCTTCCATTAGTTGGATGTATGGCCTCTGCAAGGTTGTGTGCAGCCATTTGTTTTTGTAACATCTGCTACATCTGTCCCACGTGTTCTTTGCAGCTCACAGTTGTTAGTTCTGCCCCTCTTGACTGTGACAAAAAGGTTTTGAACAAACTTAATGTCATAGCTTGTATTTGATGATATTCTTCTTTGTTATTTACTTTAATGGTTTGATCATTGATTGGTGGAGTAATATGGGGTTCTGATAAACTAAAATTATGTTAAAATAACATAAGCTAACATATATTTTTACATTTATGCAAATGAATATGCAATATGTATAAATTGAATAAGTAATAAATACAGAAACACCATGTTTAACAATATGTAAATGTGTAGCTAAATTTATTTTACATTACATTAACATTTATACGGTCTTTGGCCCTTTGAGGGCAACCATAATGCTGATGTGGCCCTCTGTGAAAATGAGTTTGACACCCCTGCTCTAACACCATGGGAGCACCAATGTTGTCTTTTTTCTTTGAGTTATGTTAGAATCTGAGTTATGTTAGAATAGCAGTTGCTTTAAATGTGCACATGGACATTTGTGAAGGACAAGAATTCAAAATGTTGGACAATAATAGAGGCTTGGGGAATCTCCATTGGGGATATCTCCATCACTAGGGGGGGGGGGGGCTTCTCCCTAGGAGAGCGATTTCCCCTCCAGTACCACCCCTCGCTCCTCTACTGAGCCTGGCCCAATTTAATTCAAGGGACCCGTGTCGCTGAGTGCTCGGCCCGGATGTGGGGGAGCCCTATTTCTAGGGGTGGATGGCAGGAGGGGGGGGTCCCTCTTATGGGGGTCTGGGAGGCTGAACGCAGCCGTATTCAAGGGGTCCAAGTTGATGTGTTATTGATGTCATTGTAAGTGTGTTGTGTGTCTGTGTATGTTAACACATTGTGCGCTATAAACGGCGTAAGTCGTTATTGCCCGCCATGCGTTGAACGCCAACAACGGCGTAAATCTATTTGGGATCAATAATTTTTTCGCCATGGCATTCATAATTCATCCAGCCTCCCTCCGGACTGCAGCGGCACCCTGTCTGAGATTGCAACGCCTCAATACCGCTGCCTGGTGGATGGTCGGGCGAGTTACACTCACGTCAAACCGGAAGTGGCGGTCGGTGCATCGAGGAAATCCCTCCGGCAGTCATATCTTGTTACGGGACTCCAGACAAACACTCTAGTGCATTTGGATCGCTTTCAAAACGCAATAATCTATATGATTTCGGCGTTTATTGCGCCATACAAACCGGAAATGGATCTAGGAGATCGGCGTCAAATAATTGGGATCTTTTTCCTCCAGTCTCATCGGCGAACGGTAAGAGGACACTAACGTTATTTTCAGCCCGATTGTCCATTTCCTTGTTTGCAATCAGTCTGATCAATATATCAACCCATACTAAATAAAGCCGTTACTGACGATCAAGGAATTATAAACGACCCCCCCCCCCCCCATTTCCTTCACGCATGATGAAGCATAATGTATACCGATCATATACATTTAAAAAAATGTATATAGCGTGTATAGGAAAGAAACGCCAATCGATAATCTATCATATGCGTCAGGGCCTATAACTAGCGTTTTTGGAATTACAGCAGAAAAGCTTAAAAACATACTTATATCCTCGAAGGTATTAACACGACAATGTATGAATGAAAAAATATGAACGTTCCCACATCCGGAACGATAGATAATCAATGTTGAATGGGCCATAGTAATGTCAATATAGCAATAAAATTATAGCCCTGCAAAGAAGGTAAACATCTCCATAGGGTTACAGTGCTGGCAGACTGGGTACAATGATGGGCACAATGCCCGGCACCCAATGTGTTAATAAAAATGTAAGTTAAAAAAAAAAAAAAAAAAAAAAAAAAAAAAAAAACGGAGAAGAGACACTGAGCAGGAACTCAAGACGAGGGGACTGACATGAACACAGCTGGAGAGGATGGCTCAAGACAGACGACAGACAACTTTTCATCAATGGCCTATGTTCCGAAAGGAATAAAAGGCCTAAGTAAAGTAAGTATAGCTCCTTGGCCTACTCCAGTCCTGACAACACCTCCAGTATAGCTCCTTGGTCTACTCCAGTCCTGACAACACCTCCAGTATAGCTCCTTGGTCTACTCCAGTACTGACAACACCTCCAGTATAGCTCCTTGGCTACTCCAGTCCTGACAACACCTCTAGTATAGCTCCTTGGTCTACTCCAGTCCTGACAACACCTCCAGTATAGCTCCTTGGTCTACTCCAGTCCTGACAACACCTCTAGTATAGCTCCTTGGCCTCTACTCCAGTCCTGACAACACCTCTAGTATAGCTCCTTGGTCTACTCCAGTCCTGACAACACCTCCAGTATAGCTCCTTGGTCTACTCCAGTCCTGACAACACCTCTAGTATAGCTCCTTGGTCTACTCCAGTCCTGACAACACCTCTAGTATAGCTCCTTGGTCTACTCCAGTACTGACAACACCTCTAGTATAGCTCCTTGGTCTACTCCAGTCCTGACAACACCTCTAGTATAGCTCCTTGGTCTACTCCAGTCCTGACAACACCTCTAGTATAGCTCCTTGGTCTACTCCAGTCCTGACAACACCTCCAGTATAGCTCCTTGGTCTACTCCAGTCCTGACAACACCTCTAGTATAGCTCCTTGGTCTACTCCAGTCCTGACAACACCTCTAGTATAGCTCCTTGGTCTACTCCAGTCCTGACAACACCTCCAGTATAGCTCCTTGGTCTACTCCAGTCCTGACAACACCTCTAGTATAGCTCCTTGGTCTACTCCAGTCCTGACAACACCTCCAGTATAGCTCCTTGGTCTACTCCAGTCCTGACAACACCTCTAGTATAGCTCCTTGGTCTACTCCAGTACTGACAACACCTCTAGTATAGCTCCTTGGTCTACTCCAGTCCTGACAACACCTCCAGTATAGCTCCTTGGTCTACTCCAGTCCTGACAACACCTCTAGTATAGCTCCTTGGTCTACTCCAGTCCTGACAACACCTCCAGTATAGCTCCTTGGTCTACTCCAGTCCTGACAACACCTCTAGTATAGCTCCTTGGTCTACTCCAGTCCTGACAACACCTCCAGTATAGCTCCTTGGTCTACTCCAGTCCTGACAACACCTCCAGTATAGCTCCTTGGCTACTCCAGTCCTGACAACACCTCTAGTATAGCTCCTTGGTCTACTCCAGTACTGACAACACCTCTAGTATAGCTCCTTGGTCTACTCCAGTCCTGACAACACCTCTAGTATAGCTCCTTGGTCTACTCCAGTCCTGACAACACCTCTAGTATAGCTCCTTGGTCTACTCCAGTCCTGACAACACCTCTAGTATAGCTCCTTGGTCTACTCCAGTCCTGACAACACCTCTAGTATAGCTCCTTGGTCTACTCCAGTACCGACAACACCTCTAGTATAGCTCCTTGGTCTACTCCAGTACTGACAACACCTCTAGTATAGCTCCTTGGTCTACTCCAGTCCTGACAACACCTCTAGTATAGCTCCTTGGCTACTCCAGTCCTGACAACACCTCTAGTATAGCTCCTTGGTCTACTCCAGTCCTGACAACACCTCTAGTATAGCTCCTTGGTCTACTCCAGTCCTGACAACACCTCCAGTATAGCTCCTTGGCTACTCCAGTCCTGACAACACCTCCAGTATAGCTCCTTGGTCTACTCCAGTCCTGACAACACCTCCAGTATAGCTCCTTGGTCTACTCCAGTCCTGACAACACCTCTAGTATAGCTCCTTGGTCTACTCCAGTCCTGACAACACCTCTAGTATAGCTCCTTGGTCTACTCCAGTCCTGACAACACCTCCAGTATAGCTCCTTGGTCTACTCCAGTCCTGACAACACCTCTAGTATAGCTCCTTGGTCTACTCCAGTCCTGACAACACCTCCAGTATAGCTCCTTGGTCTACTCCAGTCCTGACAACACCTCCAGTATAGCTCCTTGGTCTACTCCAGTACTGACAACTAGGGCTGGGCGATATGGCCTAAATATGATATCACGATATTTTCTGACCTTTCGGCGATACACGATACACATCACGATGTTTTTATTTTTTTCCCCAAACAATTCATTATGAGGCTTACACCAAGACAGTATTTGAGTTTGCAAGCTAACATTAAAGACTAAATAAAATACCCATGCATTTAGCATTTTTATATTATATATTAGATTTAGATTATTGGATTATTAGATTATATATTGCATATATTTAGCAATGAGATATTATATGATTTAGATATGAAATATGATTAATTGAAAATGGGGGACCCTGATGTAAACAAGACGAAAGACTTTCTCTGGTCTGCATCCCCTTAACAATTGTATGTATTGAGCTGTACTGTACCCATTCTGCAATATGTTAATAAAGTTTTAAATCAATCAATCAATCAATCAATAAATAGCATTTTAGCATTTTTATGAAACTACTGTATATTTGTATGTCTCTAAATGTTTTGATGAATTGAAAATGGAGGACCCTTATGTAAAAAAGCCGAAAGTCTTTTTCTGGTCTTCATCCCCCAGTCCACTGTTGTTGTATTGAGCTGTACTGTATTGTACCCATTCTGCAATCGTTAATAACGTTCTCATTCATTCGATCATTCAGCCGGCAACAGCATAATTTTGATTGACAGTCGAGTCTGCAAATTACGTCACACCGATTGAACCCGCCCTGCTGTTCTTAGCACCAATCGGCAAGCTCTATGCGTTTTTTACTTCCGCAATTGATTTTGACGAGAGCTGAGCTCAGCTCAACGACAACAACAGCTCCCTGCGGCAGACGAGTGATTACCAGCGCACCGCAGCATGACTAAACAAGCCATAATGATTTTATTGCAACGAATGTTATAATAAAAGCCTTTCCATACATCTGTCTGATTGAAAACTTTATTAACAGACCGCAGAATGGGCACGCACAACTCGGCACGGGCTGAGATATGAACAGTAACGCTTGCTATCTATGTCGTCATCGGACGTTGCTATGTTTGGGTAAATACGCTAATGTTATTGAACGTGTAACTAACTATATAACGTTAATGCCACAAAACGAATGCCTTTGTTAATAATAATTAGTAACTTTGATGCAGTAGTGTGTGTGGGGGCGGCGTTGTTCAAAAGTTTGAACGGGTGTGGACCAGATTGACGCGACACAATCCTCTTGGGCAAAACATCACGATATCCACAATACGTTAAAAAAGTGTATCGTTAATGAACTGTACCCGATATTTATATAATATCGTCATATCGCCCAGCCCTACTGACAACACCTCTAGTATAGCTCCTTGGCTACTCCAGTCCTGACAACACCTCTAGTATAGCTCCTTGGTCTACTCCAGTCCTGACAACACCTCCAGTATAGCTCCTTGGTCTACTCCAGTCCTGACAACACCTCTAGTATAGCTCCTTGGTCTACTCCAGTCCTGACAACACCTCTAGTATAGCTCCTTGGCTACTCCAGTCCTGACAACACCTCTAGTATAGCTCCTTGGTCTACTCCAGTACTGACAACACCTCCAGTATAGCTCCTTGGTCTACTCCAGTCCTGACAACACCTCTAGTATAGCTCCTTGGCCTACTCCAGTCCTGACAACACCTCTAGTATAGCTCCTTGGTCTACTCCAGTACTGACAACACCTCCAGTATAGCTCCTTGGTCTACTCCAGTCCTGACAACACCTCTAGTATAGCTCCTTGGCCTACTCCAGTCCTGACAACACCTCTAGTATAGCTCCTTGGTCTACTCCAGTACTGACAACTCCTCTAGTATAGCTCCTTGGCTACTCCAGTCCTGACAACACCTCTAGTATAGCTCCTTGGTCTACTCCAGTACTGACAACACCTCTAGTATAGCTCCTTGGTCTACTCCAGTACTGACAACACCTCTAGTATAGCTCCTTGGTCTACTCCAGTCCTGACAACACCTCCAGTATAGCTCCTTGGTCTACTCCAGTCCTTACAACACCTCTAGTATAGCTCCTTGGTCTACTCCAGTCCTGACAACACCTCTAGTATAGCTCCTTGGTCTACTCCAGTCCTGACAACACCTCTAGTATAGCTCCTTGGTCTACTCCAGTACTGACAACACCTCCAGTATAGCTCCTTGGTCTACTCCAGTCCTGACAACACCTCTAGTATAGCTCCTTGGTCTACTCCAGTCCTGACAACACCTCTAGTATAGCTCCTTGGTCTACTCCAGTACTGACAACACCTCCAGTATAGCTCCTTGGCCTCCAGTCCTGACAACACCTCTAGTATAGCTCCTTGGTCTACTCCAGTCCTGACAACACCTCTAGTATAGCTCCTTGGTCTACTCCAGTCCTGACAACACCTCCAGTATAGCTCCTTGGTCTACTCCAGTCCTGACAACACAGGGATTAAAGCAAAAAAAAATCTCCTGACTGAACTTTTTTTCTGGCCAAGTCATATTCTTATTTTAACCTCTACTGTATTTTTTTTTAAATAGCGTTAGCGTTTTAAGGGAGCCTACTTGTAGAGCGAGCCTACTGTCCTGACTGTGGCTATAGAGACCCTACTGTTGTGTGCTGGAGAGCGTGAATGCAAGTCTTGTGGCTAGCTTCTGATTGATGGCGAGCTAGCACCCCTCCCCACTTTGAACCATGAACTAAATGGCTTGTTATCATACAAACAAGGGACTAAACACGTTTCGCAATTATGCCACAACAACAATGGACAGTCTCCTCCCCACCGTTTGTATATATTTATTTACCACCCACTCACTCACCCCCTCCTAATGTACAGTCTCCTCCTCATCATATGTATATATTTACTGTTAGGATCTCTGGGTAACAGTACTGTATATTTGCATATCGTATATGTGACAAATGTAACAGTACTATTACTATATACCTGTAAGGCATGTATGTCCCTATGTCATAAATGTCATGATGTCATGTGTATGTTGTGTATGTCATAAATGTCACTATGAATTGAAAATGGGGGACCCTGATGATGTAAACAAGACAAACGCCTTTCTCTGGTCTACATCCCCTTAACAATTGTGTGTATTGCTACTGGATTTACAAGATCCAGAGTGAATGAATGAATGAAAACTTTATTTAATACACGAGACCCTCTTCTTGGGACCAAGTAAGGTTTTGTCGATAATCCAATGTATAGTTACAACCCCCCCCCCCCCATCCCACCCAACCACCTCCAATGTACAGTTTCTTCGTCAAATGTATATACTCTTTTTAGACTATTTTTGTATCACAAACAAACAATAGGCTACTGTATTTGTAAATCTGGTATGTCATAAATGTATAGATGTAGCAGTATTGTCTATCTGTATGTCATGTGTGTCATATATGTTATGATGAACTGAAAATGGGGGACCCTGATGTAAACAAGACGAAAGTCTTTCTCTGGTCTGCATCCCCTTAACAATTGTGTGTATTGAGCTGTACTGTACCCATTCTGCAATCTGTTAATAACAATCAATCAATATTTAACAGATTGCAGAATGGGTACAATACAGTACAGCTCAATACACACAATTGTTAAGGGGATGCAGACCAGAGAAAGACGTTCGTCTTGTTTACATCAGGGTCCCCCGTTTTCAATTCATAGTGACATACATGACATACAGGTATATAGTAATGTTACATTTGTGACATATATGATATGCAAATATACAGTACTGTTACCCAGAGATCTCCCGGACAAATGGGAGAAAGACGTTTATTGAGCTTAAAAACAATTGATACCGCAAATAACGTTCTGATTAACAAAGTCATTCGTTTTGTGGCATTAACGTTATCTAGATTTATCAACATTCATACATTTATCAGAAAGCGAGCGGCGCAAGCACACACACGAAACACCACCAACAACAACAACAACGACAACACACTGCTTGTCGCGTAAATAACGTTCTGATTAACAAAAGGCATTCGTTTTGTGGCATTCACGTTACCTAGATTTATCAATAGCAATAGTAATATATATGTTTCTTTAGACTAGAATAAGTCAAATGCACTTACGGTCTCGTAAAAAGGTGCCGCATGGTGTTGATGAGTCAAGTTTACTCGCGAGTAGAGCTAGACGCTAGAGAGTCTCAAAATGGGCGCTTCCCATTGGTGCTGAGCACAGCGGAGGCGGGTGAAAGGGCTGTAAACTCAGAACAATCTCGCCTTCTGGTTGGTTGCATTTGCCTGAGAATTTGCCGATTGCTCGCAAATGACTGTTTGGTGCGGCCGCGGTAGGGGAAAAAAGGATATTTGACGCCTCTGATTGGCTCAGGTTAAAATCCGTCACGACTCCAAATCAAATGACGGAATCTCCAAATCAAATGGACGGATATCCGTCCCAAGACGGAACGCTTTAATGCCTGTGACAACACCTCTAGTATAGCTCCTTGGCCTCTACTCCAGTCCTGACAACACCTCTAGTATAGCTCCTTGGTCTACTCCAGTCCTGACAACACCTCTAGTATAGCTCCTTGGTCTACTCCAGTCCTGACAACACCTCTAGTATAGCTCCTTGGTCTACTCCAGTCCTGACAACACCTCTAGTATAGCTCCTTGGTCTACTCCAGTCCTGACAACACCTCTAGTATAGCTCCTTGGTCTACTCCAGTCCTGACAACACCTCTAGTATAGCTCCTTGGTCTACTCCAGTCCTGACAACACCTCTAGTATAGCTCCTTGGCTACTCCAGTCCTGACAACTCCTCTAGTATAGCTCCTTGGTCTACTCCAGTCCTGACAACACCTCCAGTATAGCTCCTTGGCTACTCCAGTCCTGACAACTCCTCTAGTATAGCTCCTTGGCTACTCCAGTCCTGACAACACCTCTAGTATAGCTCCTTGGTCTACTCCAGTCCTGACAACACCTCTAGTATAGCTCCTTGGCCTCTACTCCAGTACTGACAACACCTCTAGTATAGCTCCTTGGCCTCTACTCCAGTACTGACAACACACCTCGGACAGCTCAAGCATCTTCACATATAATGAGTAACAGACCTTTGCAGGTCCAGCAGAACCGGTGACGTTAACTTACCGTTATGGGGGCTTCCTCCGTGCCCCTCTTCTTGGCATTGGAGTCGAACAGGACATTTCTCCCTCGCCGCTCACAGTCTTGGTACACTATCAACCTGATCTGGCTGGGCTCCAGCTGGGGAGAAGGCCAGCTAGATGGATGGAGAGAGAGAGAGAGAGAGAGAGAGAGAGAGAGAGAGAGAGAGAGAGAGAGAGAGAGAGATAGAGAGAGAGAGAGATGGCAAGAAATAAAAGGAAAGAAGGAGAGGGGGAGAGAGGAAGAAAGAAAGAAAGAAAGAAAGAAAGAAAGAAAGAAAGAAAGAAAGAAAGAAAGAAAGAAAGAAAGAAAGAAAGAAAGAAAGAAAGAAAGAAAGAAAGAAAGAAAGAAAGAAAGATAGGGGAGAGGGAGAGGGAGTGAGTGGGATGGATAGAGGGATGGAGAAGGGGACAGATTGAGTGAGCGGGATAGAGAGAAAAGGTGGAGGTGAAGGAGGGAGGAAGGGAGAGGGAGGAGGAAAATTAGCACAATATTACTATAACAGTGGAAAGTCGATCATCTAGAGCAGTGGTCACCAACCCGTCGATCTTGATCGACTGGTCGATCTTTGAGACCTTCCCTGTAGATCTTTCCCCGAAAAAAAAAAGAAAAAAAAACATTACAGTTCTACTTTTGATGTGAAAAGTGATGCTGCATAAGATTACTGCACTTAGCACTGACTGAGAAAGTACATATTACAGTTCTACTTTGACAAACATATTTACAATTAGCATTTTCTAATGTTAATAATATGAGAGTCCACATTATAGTTCTACTTTTGTTTTGATGTGAAAAGTGATGCTGCATAAGATGACTGCACTTAGCACTGACTGAGAACGTACATATTACAGTTCTACTTTATAAAATGCTAATTGTAAATATGTTTGGCAATGTTAATTAATAGGAGAAGGTCCACATTACAGTTCTACTTTTGTTTTGATGTGAAAAGTGATGCTGCATAAGATGACTGCACTTAGCACTGACTGAGAAAGTACATATTACAGTTCTACTTGGACGTTTTAATGTTGGACCAAAGCATTGCATGTAATTAGAATACAGGCAAATAAAAGTCATTTAGTTTAAAGTACAATCTTGGCTGTCTTTTTCTCTCAACGCTTCAATAGGTAGATCTTGCCTTCACAAAAAAAAAAAAAAACATGATCTTGGGCTTAAAAAGGTTGGTGACCCCTGATCTAGAGAGAATCAAAGAAACAAGTTTTTCTCAAGCATTCTGTAAAAAACTGTACATCCCTTCATTCATCCATATAGCCTCTCAACCTCTCACACAGGACTGTTACGCATTTTTAGAAGAAGATTACTTTACTATTGTCAATGTACACAAGGCAAGAATTAAAATGTGTCTTTTCACTTATCCCTCCTAGTAGTTACACACACACAGTTCACCACACACATTTGGGGTTCCATGCCTTGCTCAAGGGCACTTAGGCAGAGATGGTGGGCACCAGCCACCCTTCAGTCACCAGCTCACAGCTGGAAGGAACACACCCTCGTGTCAGTGGCGGGGATCGAACCAGCGAGCGACCTTTCAGATACTACTGGCAGGCACCTTTACCTATTGTATTTATCATCATCAACACCAAGGAAACATATCCAAAGCTTTACAACTTATGCTTCAGACATTCACACACACACACACACCGACAGCAAAGGCAACTATGAAAGCTAGCAACCTGCTCATCGGGAGCAGTTAAGTGTCTTGCTCATGCCGCCGGGAGGAGCCGGAATCTAGCCGGGAACCTTGCGATCACCAGACGACTGCTCTACTGTGTCGCCCCCGTTGTGTTTCCCACATGCCATCGTGCAGAGAGACCAGAGAGGTTCTACATCTCATTCAGCATGGATAAAAAAAAAAAAAAACACACAGACCGTCCGATTTTTGGACTAAGAGGGAGGCAGCCCTACAGATATCACAGGGCTCCAGTCAGTAGAGGCTGAAACTAGGGATGCAACGATCCCCCTTTGAGTCTGACGGGACACCTCGACCTCAAGCCCAGATAGATTGTGTACCAGCTGATCGACGTGTCGACGTAGCGGAGGGGCTTTCTGGGCGTGTTTACAGCCAGCCGGCGCTCCTCCTCGTTAAGTCAAGAGAAAACCAGTCATGCGCTTTAATGCCCACGACTGATCACAGGCCAAACTTCCTGTCATCATCATCGTCAATGGCTGTCAATGGTACTATTACGTACTGTAGTGTGTGGCATGTTACTATGCTTTTGGGGGGGTAGGTAGCCCCCCCCCTGCTCCATTTAGCGGCCTATAAAACCTGACAGGGGGAGTGCAGCGCGTTGGGACACTGACAGGCGAACGGGACAGTCGAGGATTTCTGTGTGTGTGGGTGTGGATGGACCTAAATATAGCTGTTTATAGGGTGGTAGTGGGGTGGTGAGGGGGGTGTGGGGGGGGTCCTAAAGGCCAGTGTTTATAGGGGTTTGGGGAGGGGAGGGGTTCATATGGAACAGGAACAACTAAGTATATTTCTCTCTCTCACATGGAGCCTATCAGCTGTCTGCGTCACCATGGGCCCACTTGACCGGGGAGGGAAGACCTCTGTGTGTGTGTGTGTGTGTGTGTGTGTGTGTGTGTGTGTGTGTGTGTGTGTGTGTGTGTGTGTGTGTTGAAGCAGACTCTGTATGTTATGTGACCTATAGATTTAAATAATGCATTTAAAGTGTGTGCCGGAGCATCGTGTCCTACTATTTACCAGTGTGTGTGTGTGTGTGTGCAGGCACGCAAGTGTGTCGTGTCCTACTATTTATTTACCAAACACAAGTTTCAACAGTATAGGAGCAACATCCCTAGCCGAGCTAGTGAGTCTGGGGCAGAGAGAGGGACCGAGAGAGAAATTGTGTTAGGGCTGGGCGATATGGCCAAAAACGTTATCGCGATAAAATAAAATAATTTTCATATCACTCGATATAGATAATTATCGTCGATATAATTTCTGTCAAGTTTAATTAACTTCTTATGCCCGGCACTGTTCTTCTACGCAGTAAACACGGCCCAGTGCATAGATTATTATATTCCACCAGGGGGCAACCTACCGCCACTGGATCATATGCATTATAAGAATGGAACTAACACAGTTAGCCAGAGCAAGCGGTGTATCCCACGACAATGTACTAACTATCACCATAAAATACTCCGTTCCGCCCCAATACATTGCAATGACGTCCACCGCATACCCCACACTACTCTAACCGTTACCTCAGAATTCACGCCACACACCCACTCCGCACGTAAACTATAAAATAGCGGCGTGCAAGCTAATGATCCTAGCCAGCCTTGTTTCCAATGTACTAACTATCACCCTAAAATACTCCGTTCCGCCCCAATACATTGCAACAACGTCCACCGCGGCGCAGCATACCCCACACTACTCTAACCGTTACCTCAGAATTCACGCCACACACCCACTCCGCACGTAAACTATAAAATAGCGGCGTGAAAGCTAATGATCCTAGCCAGCCTTGTTTACTACCCAGAGGTGCACCGCGGGTCTCCTTCGCTGTCGCCATCTCCTTCACTGATTGGTTGTTAGTGCGCGTGTGCCGATATCCAAGCTTGGGAAATCGATATATCGAAACTTTGCGACCACGTTTCATGTTTATTTCGAGGAAATAATTTATCGCGATAGTTATCGTTATCGTTTTATCGCCCAGCCCTACAAGTGGTTAAAACCAAAGTCATTCTCTGTCATTCACTTAAGGGCCACACTGACCGAGAGAAGTGATGAAGGGAGAAGTTACTCCGACCAACCCACATATAGAAGGGAACGCTAGGCCTGTCTGGATTTGCTCTAGAGTAGAATACAGAGCTGGAAAATTCATCAAAATAAAATGTCAATCACACATTTTGGCTCCCAACAATTATGAAAAGATAATCAACTTTTTAGGTTGTGGTTTATTATTTTTATTAAAAATAAAAATTACATTTATCATGGTGGCTTTTTCATTCAAGAGGTTCTAATATATTTTTTATCACATTTCTATTCCAAAATCTTTATAATACAGGAATAGTTGTATTATGGTACAGGATGGTACAGTATAAATCCATACCTCTGCATGGATCATTGACAGTAAACCTTAATATATTCATTCAGTATACCTCCAAACCCAATCAATAAAAAAAGTATGATGATGGGACATTCATTTTCAATCTCTCTTTAGCCTACTTGTCAATAAGTTGGATAGGACAACCTTTTCAGGCATAACGTTTTTTCTTTTTCTTTAAATCTATACCTTACTCTGAATTAAAGATGAATGGAGCCCAACCCTGTCATATTCATATCCCATCTCCGCCTGACTCAAACCATGAGCGCGTGACAGGCCTGACACACGAGTAGGTCAGGAGAGAGCGTGAACTTTGACCTGGGTCAAGGTGGAGGACACGAGGAGTTCCTCCCCGGCTAAGAGGGCTAGTTCATGATGAAACCAGAGGAGCGAACAGAACTGCTCCTGGCTAGAGAGTAGACCGGAGGGGGATTCAGCATTCCAAGACTGGGCCAAACATATGCAAGCCAGGAGTCGTAGACTATAAACCTCTTTGTAAGGAATAGACAGTGTTACACAAAGTACACACACTCGCACAAACATAAACAAACATTTATGCATGCATGCACAGACACATAAATTCATATACACACACAAACACAAAGAGAAGGACATATAAACATTCATCCATGCCACGCACACACACAGAGACAAACGTTTATGCATGCACACACACACTCACACATACAAAGAGACACACACAGATGTACAGTATGCATACATACATACATACATACATACATACATACATACAGACATACACACACACACACACACACACACAGTCTGCATGCATGTGTGCAGGTATCCGTCCACACCTCGTCTCTTCTCCACTGCCCCTTGGCTACATGGTGAGGTGGCTCCCGTGGGCCCAGGGGGACCGAGCCCAGCCATCGATGACTTCCACTCTGAGGCAGACGAGTGAGCGAGTTCCTTTTTCACCAAGACCAAAAAGACACTGGTCATCATTGTACTGAGAGACCCATCCAGGTCACTGGCTATTTATGTCGTCTGTCCCCACGTCATCCCAGCACACGTTTAGGCTGTGACTGGTACTATCTAGTCACTCGATTCTTGTGCTTTATTACTGTGCTTTATTGGGGTTAACAATAATTTACAATAGCGAGGCACTATAAGGAACCAACCATTTTGTAATCTTCATGCTGAGATAGGTGACTCCTATTGTCATGCCTCCTTTTAGCCAATGGGCACGAACACAGAGCTGTCCCCGAAGCCCGTTTTTGGGATTCGAACTTCGTCAGGGTTTTTCAAACGGACGTTCGAACCGTTGTTTAAAAAAAAAAAAAATACATAAATTGTTTAAAAAAAAATTATATCCTCCAACTAAATCCTCTATTTGAATTTTTTTTATCAACTTTCTTTAATGAATATAACTCATCAGTTTCGTCAACATAAATAATCCAATAAGGGCACGGTTGGTACGAAAGTGATGGTGACGTCTTGATGGAGCGCCAAGCGGATGCAGATAGGCTACATCATTTATGATAAATGTTTTATTTAAATTTGTATGACGAGTCATATACTATAATAGTATAATACTATAATATTAGTGTAGCCTAATCTTTATCTGCAACTGTGAAGAAAAACCCCATTGGTTTAAACAGAATGAATAGACACAAGACAAAAAAAAAATATATATAAAAAAAGATTTAATGTTTTTTCTTTTTTTTAATGTTGATTTAGAATTCGAATGCTAACGTAACGAACAAAGGTTTGAAGGTTCGAACGTTTGGGCTCAGCCCCACACACAAACACACACACACACACACACTTGGATCTTCATGCCCAATTTCAGCCTCCTAGGGCGAAACACGTGGCCGCAAGATGGTGGGGAAATTTTTGTGGACCAACATAGTGACCTATAGAGCTGCTGGTTGCAGCTAAGAATATTTCCTGGAACAAGCGCGTAGGCGGGGCTCACAGTGTTCTATTGTTAGGAATCGAGGAGGGTGATTGGTTTCTTTAACCACCAGCTACACCCAGTAAACAAACAACAAATCAAATTCCATTCCATAGAAACATATTTAGAACACAAGCCCTCTTTAATGGGTGTACCCTGTTAAACGCGAGGAATCAAAAAGGAATAAAGCGATCAAATCAAATATGTGAGCGTGGGACAATAGAAACAAACCAAAGGTTAAGGATTCTTTACAGGTCACGTCTCTCTGGAGACGCGGCCTCTCTGCCTCGTCTGTTAATGACCTCAGAACCGAATGCACCGCGTGTGACATAATGCAAGCCTGGTCTGCATGATGAGGTCAAATTACATTCTACAGACCCTGTCGATATTTACCAAACCAGACCACCGACTCGATCCGTACGAACCACGGGTTCATTCCTATTAGGGATGCCCCGATCACGTTTTTTGCCATCGATACCGATCACCGATCCGTCTATGACCCATATCGGCCGATACAGATAGTTTTTGGTTTTATAAAAAAATATATATATATACTTTTTTCTTTCTTTTTTTTAATAAAATATATATATTATATAATTATACTTGTAGTTGTATTATCTGCGAGACATCGCCACCACGCAACAAGTCAAAATGCTCGCTATCTCCACCGTCTGTGTGTATACTCCGCTTTGGTCAAATCACATTCAGCATGCCCTCAGCAGGGTATATCTGCGGCTCTGCAGATATACCCTACTCCCTCAGCTTATGTCTGCGGCTCTGCAGATATACCCTACTCCCTCAGCGAGCCCAGGGGCTCGAATACGCATCGAATCAATGTTATAAGACATTGATATCAGGAGCTATCTGTAGCTACTGCTAGCCGGCTAGATAACGTTAAGACAACGCCTCAGTGAACTATTTAGTTTAATGGGACATTTAGCTTTGAACAGTGAACTAACGTGAGCTAACGCGAGCTAACGAGCTAACGGAGGTATCATGCACTACTAGACTATTGCTGGAGCATTTGTTGATATCAGGAGCTATCAGTAGCTACATTTACATTTACATTTAGTCATTTAGCTGACGCTTTTATCCAAAGCGACTTACAAGTTCTGTACGACAAGCCATCAGGAAGGGCACAACTCTATCAGCTGAGCAACAATGTTCATCAAAGTGTTGAGTGCTACAGTGTAGGTTAGTTTATTAGGACAAGTGCATGACAGTACGGTTAGTTAGGGTTAGATTTTTTTTTTTTTTTTTTTTTTTTTTTTTTTAATTCAGATAATGGTTGAAGAAGTGCGTCTTTAGTCGACGGCGAAAGATTGGACGTGATTCGGCTGTCCTAACTGGGGTGGGTAGTTCATTCCACCATTGTGGGGCAAGGACTGAGAATAGGCGACTTCTCTTTGATGACCCTCCCGGAGCTTGGATAGGAGTAGGTCTGAGGCGGCCAGAAGATGCAGAGCGTAGGGGTCTTGAGGGTGTGTAGTTAGAGACCATTGACCGGAGGTAGGCGGGAGCGGTTCCCTTTGCCGCACGGTATGCTAGGTCGAGGGCCTTGAAGCGGATTCGTGCAGCAATGGGGAGCCAGTGCAGGTCCCTAAGAAGTGGGGTGACATGGGCCGACTTCGGTAGGTTTGAGATCAGGCGGGCCGCTGCGTTCTGAATGAGTTGAAGAGGCTTAGTGGCAGTGGCCGGGAGGCCAGCGAGCAGTGCATTGCAGTAGTCGAGGCGGGAGATGACTGTTGATTGGACGAGGAGTTGGGTGGCTTCTTTTGTCAGGAAGGGGCGTATCCTTCTGACGTTGCTCAGGAGGAATCGGCAGGTTCTGGTCGTCGCTGCGATGTGAGCAGAGAAGTTCAACTGGTCGTCGAGGACAACACCAAGGTTCTTGGCGGTCGGGGACGCAGTCACAGCTGCATTCTCGACTGTGATTGAAAGGTCGGTTAGGGGGGAGGATTTGGCCGGCAGGTGGAGCAATTCTGTTTTGCTTAGGTTCTAGCTAGCCAGCTAGATACCGTTAGATAATGCCTCATGTATTAAACTAAAAGTGAATAGTTGACTGGGTAATTTTGTTTAAACAGTAACGATAGCTAAGCTAGGTAGCTAATATAACGTTAGCTCACAGAGGTCGCATGCACTAGAGCAGACTATTGCCGGAGCATTTGTTGACACGGGTAAGGGAGGGGCAGGGGAGGAGGAGGAGGAGGGGGAGGAGCAGTGCGCTGCAGCTCTGTGTGTCTGAGAGAGAAGTCAGCGAGTGAGATCTCCGCTAAGAATTGGATCATGTTTTTCGATCGGTTTTCACGATCGGCGAAAATAAAGCATTATCGGAATTCACCAATCTCATATTTATACTGAATATCGGCCGATACCGATCGCTGGCCGATCGATCGGGGCATCCCTAATTCCTATTGTGTCACAACAAGCTCTGGTGTCATAGTGATCACACTAAAGGTAGTAGCTAGCTATGTTTCATTAGAGTGGAGGTCGAAACCACTGTAATAAAGAGTTGTCTGATAAACCTGAACCCTTACCTTAAACCATAACCTGCCCGGAAACCTCAGGTCTACCCATAACCTCACAATAGAGATCGGGAAAAATGTTGATTCTTGTGGTCATTGATTTCTGGAGATATCCTTTGCTTTAATAGAATGAAGCCAAATTTATTTCACTAATACAGGAACAAAACAATAATGATTACCAGAAAAGGGGCGTCTGGGTAGTGTAGAGGTCTAAGCCCTCGCCTACCTACTGTAGAGACCCGGGGGTTCAATTCCTGGCAACGGTACCTCTGGCTTGGACTGATGTCCCTACGGGCACAATGGGCAGTGTTCACAGGTGGGAAACCGGTGGGGGTGGGAGCCCTGGTCGTTGCAACAGCGACTCCTACTGGTCGCTCAGGGCGCTTGTTTAGCAGAGAGGGGATCTGGGGGAGATAGCATGAACCTAACGCTCTACCAGTGAAACTCCTGGTAAGGGAGGCATGTGGTAATCGACACCCCTTCCAAGACTGACAGTAGAGCAGCGCAACGACCAGAAGGGAATTGGCATAATGACTCAATGGGGGGGGGGGTTAAAAAGGTAAAAAATATTATAACAATATTATAACAAAAGGCCATATAAAGAACATGTGGCTTGACTATAGGGTTCCAATACTTCTTTTAATTTCAGGACTAATATTGACTAGTCTAAATTAGCCGTTGCCTTTGGACTCAAGCTTACCATTGACATTAGGGATGCACGATAATTATCGGGCCGATATCAGCAATTATGACGTCATCCCGATAAAATTATTGATAGCGGCTTGTACCTATTGACGAGGCGTTTGCAAAATTAAAGACGTTTGACAGAGATGATTTGTTTGGTTCTTTTTATTCTTTTTGAGGCGTGCTGTCCTATAAATGCCAAGTAATAGTTGTTTCATGCACCAAGATCACAACAGTCTCCTCTCCTATAGCGTCAAATGTTTTATCTGCTGACAAAGCACAATACCTGTTGGTTTTTAGTTCACTCATTGTTCAGGGAAACACATTGTTAATGACATTGACGGATTGTGAATTTTGTGATTGACTCAAATTATATTTATTTGGAAAAATAAATATAGTCACTTTATTTGAAGAGTCAAAACTGTTCTCTTGGCTTTGTTTTGTTCATGGTAGTAACGCTCATGTCATGATAAATCTTGTTAGGTCAAAACTACAGGAATATACATTAAAAATATTTTTTTATAATACAATAAATATATATATATATTATCGGTATCGACCTTGAGGAGCAGAAAGTTATCGGTATCGATATCGGGGTCAAAAAAATCAATATCGTGCACCCCTAATTGACATACATTAGGTAGTCGCTATCTCTTCTACTTGTTTTATGGAGATCTAACAACAGCCGTGGCTGGGACACATTTTTGGGTTCTGACACACAAGCAGAAGCATTCATTCAGGTCGTTCCCCGTGCATGACGTGGTGGCCCTGCTGACAGTCACTGACGTCACATAAATCTCAGTTATGTAGATGAATAAGCAATGAGGTGGGGGACATACACACAAAGAAGTATTTTTCTTTTTTTAAATCCCTTTGGAAGATCAACTTCATAGTTCAGGTTGAAGGTTATGGGGGAGGAGGGGGTTAACAACTCTGAGTTTAGTTAAATTACCTATAAAAAAAGGTCAAACTATTTAGCAAAACTGAAAATGAACTACAGAATCAAACTTAGACAGTTCAAACTTAGATCAGACAAGTCAAACAGAGAGCAAGAGAGACAGAGAAAGAGACAATGGCAGAAAGAGAGAAAACTAAAGAAAAATAGTCAAAGGATTACAAAGAAAATACCAAATAATTACAGAATATGTTGAATTATTAAAACACGCAATGAAAACCAGCACTTGAGAGAAATGCTGGTGGAAAGTTGAAAGACAAGACAGAGAGGGAGGAGGAGGAAGGATCCAGTCAGAGAGCGTGTGACCGCCAGTCATTCATAAATACTGCACATGACTCCATCACTGTTCCTTCCTTGTACTGCTTTGACCTCAACTGGCTGAAGTAGGGCTGTCCCCGTCTTAGTCCATTCATCGGTCGGCTTGGTCTAAGACTACACCCTGGTCTAGTGCTGCCCTGTCTTAGTCCATTACCTAATTGGTTGGTTTGGTCTTAGTCGATCAAGGCTTTGTTAAGTTGATTAGTCAATTCATCGCTCAGATTGATCTAGGGCTGCCCCTCTCGATTAATCAAATGGTTGGTTTAGTCATAGACTTAGTCAACCAGGATTTGTCAATACAGTCATTTCTTACTATTTTCCCATGCTGAATGAATAATTTTCTGGAAAAACCATGAGAACATGTTGGGTAAGCACAAGGTTAAGAGGTCCTTGTGAAGTCCTACGCCTATTAGTCAACTAAGAACTTCCTTTGTCGAGGCCAGTCTGAACCAAATTCTGAACCAGTCTCTCCGTACTACAGACCTACACGAAGACTTTCCTCCACGAACATGTCAATCAAAAGATGTTATTACCATATAAAAATAAATCCTACTCTCCCATCTTACTTGCTTTTAAATGACTTCCTTAAAACTGAATTCCTTCAGCTTTGAGAAGAACAATACCCTAAAAGAACAAGACCGCTCCATCAAAAATCAGTTCAAACATAAAAAAAAAAACACCAGACCGCGATACTGCAGAACAGCCCCTCTCTAAGCCGTGTGTCTTGTAATCCATATTACATAACTTCACCCCATTGACTCTGAATATAGGCTATTGCCTACTCCTGGTCGCTGAGAAACTACCAACTCACTAGATCCAAACACATGCTCACACACACACACACACACACAGCCCTGTTGCTAGTTCTGGCCAGTTGAAAACAACCGCAGGTTAGGCAGAATGAATCTGGCCCAAGCTGGGAAAACACACATTATTCCCTAAACCTCTTTCACACAGTACCGCCGTGCCCACTCCAGCCTGCAAGCCTGGTTAAATATTGCTAGCTCCTACCTGGGCATCATTGCGCGTCTGCCAGTCTTTCCCCAGCCCTCTCCCTTTCTCTCTCTCTCTCTCTCTCTCCCTCTCTGCCAGAGCAGGGGCTAAGAATAGCGGTGAACTAAATTCAGACAACAACATGAGACTGTCAGGTGATCGGAGGAACAGAGAGAGCTGGACAGTGCAGCATGCAGCAGCAGCCCGGCTGGACGACACAGCAACAAGACCCACCGCAGGAGGCTGGACAACAGAAATTAAACACCTACAGCACTGCATGCCATCCACAAGCATGACATTCTTATGCATTTATTTTAGCTACCTAGTACTGCACGCCTGACCATCCAGGTTGGGGGGTTGGGGGGAAGGGGGGTTGGGTTGGCTGGTTCAGGCCCGGGGGGTGTCGAGTTCCATCATAACTGGGGGGGCCTGTGAAGCCCATCAAGACCTGAGTCATTGTGATAACGGGATATTGACTTATAGGCGACAACAAACCAGAGTTAGTGAATCGGTTTTCTGTTTATAGGAGCAGTGTTGTTTGTATCCGGCTAAGTATTTTGGATAACGAGTGTGTATTAAGCTTTCATTTACAGCACACTGTGGTGCTGTTAAAAACAAAAGTGCATTGTATTGTTGATGGAAAAGTGTTGGAACCTCCATCTCTGCTAGCATCTCTAGGGAAGACATGCTAGGCCCGTAGAGAAAGAAAATATAAGAAAAAAAAGATTTCCCCACATGGCTGGCAACACGCTTTCATTGTTTTTCTCTCAATACGGTGAAAAGTGACACTTCACCCTCGTTTTTATTCAGACAATGTATTCTCACTACTTGCCTCACACACTCCTACGCAGAGCTGCCTCTACGCTGTACGTCACAGCCTGCTAAACAGCTCTGCCCAGGAGAGACACATTCGCTACGAAATTAATTTGAAAGAAAATCACTTTGAATTGGGACATACAGAGAACATTTACATACATACTTTTTTTTATCCACTTTTTCTCCTCTTTTTCCATTTTTCTCCCATCCCAATTACCCGCTGTGCCAATTCTCCCCTCCTCTGTCTTGAACGTTGCTCGCATATGCCCCCCACTGGCCAGTTGTAGGGAGGATAGAAGCCTTGCATCACGTGTCCCCTCCGATACACGAGGAGGCAGCCCGTCACATCTTTTCACCTGCCAGCGCGGACTCTCATTGGCGAGGTGTAATGTGTGGGAGGCTCACACTACCCCCGCCATTTCCTGTCTCTGCTGTGCAGGCGTCCCCAACCGACCTGTAGGAGTCGCTGTCCACAACGTCCAGATTACCACCCATCGACTTCCACCCGCTAACTCTGCCAATTGAGTTAGTATGACGGCTGGCCCAAGCCGGAGGCAACGCCAATAGCCGGAGTCGAACCCGGTGTCTCTTGCGTTGGTGACGACGAGCACAATGTCCGCTGCGCCACCCAGCCGCCTATACATACATACATTCTGAACATTTATGAAGTATGACTATGCAGTAATGTAGTTATTTAGGGTGAGGGGACAGTGGCTCAGGAGGTAGACCGGTCACCTGGTAATCTGAAGGTTCCCGGTTCGGTTCCGGCCTGTCCTTGAACAAGATACTTAACCCCCAATGCGCCCCGCTATCGGTGTGTGAATTTGTGAATGTGAGGCATGAGTTGTAAAGCACTATGGATAGAAGCACCATATCAAATGCAGTCCATTTGACAATTTTTAACAAAACGCACTATATGTAAATCTTTTCAGTGTACGGAAACTATACCTTTCATCCGTTCATCATCATATCCATGGCCGCACAGAAATCTAATTCATTTAAAAAAAATTTTTTAAATAAATAAGAGATTGTATAAAAAAAGACAAAAGAGGGCGGTTAGGTGGCGTAGCGGAGAATGCGTTCGTCACCAGCCCCGGAGCTGTGAGCTGGATTCGCCTGTTCGAATCCAGCTCACAGCTCCGGGGTTGTCACCAGCTTGGCTGGCCGTTCACACTAATACAATTGGCTGTATTAGAGGGTGGGAGAAGCTGGCGGGGTGGGTCCGGGTCGTTGTAAACAGCGACTCCTACAGTTCGGTCGGGGCGCCTGCTAAGCGCGGATAGGACCTGAGGGGGATAGTGTGATCCTCCCACACGCTACGCCCTCTCAATGAGAATCCGCGCTGCCAGGTGAAAAGAAGCGGTGATTGGCTGGACGTGTGTCGGAGGAAGCACGTGGTAGCCTCCACTCTCCCAGATGATCTGACTGTGGGGGGTAAGTGCGCAGCGACCAGGAAGGGATTGGGAATTGGCATACGACTAACATTGGGATGGGAGAAAATCGGAGGAAAATGGAGGGGGAAAAAGATATAATAAAAAAAAAAAAAAAAAAAGACAAAAGAAATATGGGGGGAACAATATTACAACATTATTTATTCAATATGTTATGGGAAAATAATACGAGTATAAGTATCACTGGTTTGTTTACTTCCTGTAGTTTGGGCAGAGAGATGTTTGACAGTGGACCGTGTTTACTCATGGTATTAACGTGAATTGTATTTAAAAATGCCAAGCCTTCAGCCCTAACCCACGCCCAACGGTAAACTCCATCCATACTTCCCTAAGAAAAGACTCACTGTGTGACTAATGTATAGTAAACACAACAGCAGCTCCTTCAAAGACCCTGTGGTTTAGAAGCACCTGACTACCTGCATGCCAGTCTGTCAGTCAGCTGTGTGTTGCCTTGGTTACAGGTAAGAGGTTCTGCATTCCACTCTCACATGATTCTGAGTCGGAGAGGATGACGCCACGCCAGAGATGTTTTGAAACTCACTCTCCCGTTCCCTGGACTGGATTACATGAGGCCACCTGACCTGCAGATCCAGCGAAGGTTGTTGTGGGATCACTTCACCTGAAGTTTGTTTTTGAGACTCGTCCAACGGCGATCTCACCTCGTTAATAATAGCGCCTGTGGGGAAAAGGTCCCGCCCACTTAGGTGTCAGAAACGGATCCGTTTCAAATCCTCACTGACACACCTTGCAGTGAGTCATGTTCCTTCATCAGTATCATTGGCCCGTAGGCCCAAGTTCAACCCATCCATCTGACTGGGGTTTAGCCCTCCGGCGGCGGCTAGGGGGGTATTCAAGGTGGGCGGATGACTCTGTTACGCAGATAACTAAATAAATAATTATCTATTTATTTTTTCTGTTATTTAAATACTTTTGGTATAACAGACATTTAAACTTGAATATGCCAATGGGTTCCAATTAGGGCTGACCTGACCCCCTCTAAGTCAATTAATAGACTATTGGTTCAAGGGTCTTATTCCATGAAGACTTTGGTCGATTTGTAGGCTTTCTTTCCGCATTAATGAGATATTACAACATGTCTGGTGAGCACTAGATGTAAAGAGGAGATATTACAACATGTCTGGTGAGCACTAGATGTAAAGAGGAGATATTACAACATGTCCGGTGAGCACTAGATGTAAAGAGGAGATATTACAACATGTCCGGTGAGCACTAGATGTAAAGAGGAGATATTACAACATGTCCGGTGAGCACTAGATGTAAAGAGGAGATATTACAACATGTCTGGTGAGCACTAGATGTAAAGAGGAGATATTACAACATGTCTGGTGAGCACTAGATGTAAAGAGAGGATATTACAACATGTCTGGTGAGCACTAGATGTAAAGAGGAGATATTACAACATGTCTGGTGAGCACTAGATGTAAAGAGGAGATATTACAACATGTCTGGTGAGCACTAGATGTAGAGGAGATATTACAACATGTCTGGTGAGCACTAGATGTAAAGAGGAGATATTACAACATGTCTGGTGAGCACTAGATGTAGAGGAGATATTACAACATGTCTGGTGAGCACTAGATGTAAAGAGGAGATATTACAACATGTCTGGTGAGCACTAGATGTAAAGAGGTTCTTCTGCATGCTTGCATGTGGGAAACACATGGATAAGTCAACAGAAATCAATGTGTTTAGTGGTGGAGTACAGCATGTGTTTAGTGGTGGAGGACGGCCCTAGTGCTGCCGCTTTATGGCTGCTTTTAACTGTTGGGTGTTTCACTGAACAGCAGACATGTTATTTTGTGATCCGAGTAATCTAGCCTACCCTCTGTGTGTGTGGGTGTGTGTGTGTGTGTGTGTGTGTGTGTGTGTGTGTGTGTGTAGTACCGGTATGTGTGTGACTGTGTGTGTGTGTGTGTGTGTATGTACTGGAGTGTGTGTGTGTGTGTGTGTGTGTGTAGTACCGGTATGTGTGTGTGTGTGTGTGTGTGTGTGTGTGTGTGTGTACCGGTATGCATGTGTGTACCAGAATGTGTACTCGTGCGTCAGAAATATCACATGAGCAGGCTGACTGATGGTGTGAGTGAGTGAGTGTGTGTGTGTGAGTGTGTGTGTGTGTGGTGATGATGATGATGATGATGATGATGATGACTGTGTGTCATCCAACGATCACATGATGAATGTTCAGATAAAACAGAGCCTCTCTGGCCAACGCAGCCAACAGCTTTATGACACCGTTGACAAGACAACAATAACAAACATGTCCGTCTCTGTCTGTCCATCTATCTCTCTCCTCCTCCCTCAGATCATATCTATCCATCTATCTCTCTCTCCTCCTCCCTCAGATCATATCTATCTATCTATTCCTCTCTTCTCCGGACAGTGTTCTTCCTCTCTCGTGTGCCTCTCCTAACCCTCCCTCCTCCTCTTCCCCACCTCCCTGCTCAGGCCTACAGCTCATCCATCATCAGGGAAATTAATACTAACATAAACCACCAGCCAATAGCTGCCGAGTTTTAGGTGGCTGGTTGGCTAGTTTGTTTGATTCACGTCTACCGACTAGGGATGCACGATCCGACTTTTTCAGTCCCAATACCGATACCGATACTTGGGTATCGGCCAATACCGATACCGATCCGATACCCATTGTCCAAATATTTTTTCCAAAAAAGTTTAAAAAAATTAAATGTAATCAAATTTTATTTATTTTTTTATATAAAAAAATATTTTGTTTAGGGATGCACAGATATGAAAATTTGCCACCGATACAGATTGTTCAACTAATACAATCGGCCGATACCGATATTTGTGGCAAAAATATATATATTATATTTTTATTTTATTTTTTTAACTACTGTATATTTGTATGTCTCTAAATGTTTTGATGAATTGAAAATGGAGGACCCTTATGCAAAAAAGCCGAAAGTCTTTTTCTGGTCTTCATCCTCCAGTCCACTGAACTGTACTGTATTGTACCCATTCTACAATCTGTTAATAAAGTTTTCAATCAATCAATCAGACAAATGTATAGAAAAGCTTTTATTATAACCATATAACAAAAAATTATATTATTGTTTATGAAAATGTTTTAGCCCTATGCTTGACTATTATTTTAGGCATGGCAACAAATAAAATAATAATAAAATGAATAAATAAAATATTAAATAAATAAATAGGCTACACGTCTCTTTTTGTGTTACAAATTGTGCTCACCGATATGAGCATAGGCCTCTTTACTTACTTAAAAAAAGGAAACATCAAGAAATATGTTTATGGTATTAATTCCACCATGCCATGTGTGTTTTTATTTTATAATGCTCATGAGTCATGATTATTGCTGAAGTCTAAGTCATACAATATTCACTGGCTTTCAAAAAAGTTTATGAGTTTTAATAAGAGAGCACTATCTCTCTCAACCAAAGCAATGCAGGTAGATGGCAACAGAACAATTTAGATTGACAGTCGATTCTGCCAATTACGTCACACCGCTTGCGCCTCTGCTGTTCTTACCACCAATCGGCAATCGCTTATTCGTTTTTTACTTCCGGGAAGTCCGCCATTGATCTGCATGCGAGAACCACAACAAACTAATAGCTAATAAGGCTAGCTCCCCGCCGGCCACAAGTAGACTACCAGCGCTCTGCAGGATGACCAAACGAGGCGTAATGATTTTACTGCAACGAATGTTATAATAAAAGCTTTTCTATACATTTGTCTGTTTGAAAACTTTATTAACAGATTGCAGAATGGGTACAATTCAGTACGGGCTCTCTGAGCAAAGGAAGGAAGTGAGAGATATGAATGAGTAATGCTTGCTATGTTCGGGTAAATATGCTGATGTTATTGAACGTGTAACTATATAACGTTAGAGCCATATGAAATCCGCGTTCACGGAATCGTGGACGGAATCACGGAATTGACCAATAAAAATGGAATCAACTGCAAAACGTGGAATATTGCAGAATTTGGCCTAATCTGGACTGAAATTCCGTTTTTGGGTGGAACGTTTGTTGCAAAGCAAACATGACCGGGGAGGCGGGGACCGCTGCATGTTACACACAACACAGCAGTGTCCAAGCGTCTCGCTGCTTCGGTGTTAACGCTGTCAAGAAGCTAAGAAATTCCGCAATAAACCCTAAATTCAGAGCAGAGCAGTATCCTAATTACTTTTATGCCTCCGGCGATAAGGTGTTTTGCAAATTCTGTCAACGTACCGCGGACTGGACCCGCAAAAATCACTATTGTGATTAAATAGCTATGTAACGTTACAGTACATAGGACTATAGATGGAAATGATAGCTTCTAGCTAAATCTAGTGCACCCATCTATTTGTTTAATGCAAACGATTGTCTTTCATTACACACTGTCCTTTATAAACTAAATAAACTTAAATAGCTATGCAACGTTACAGTACATAGGACTATAGATGGAAATGATAGCTTCTAGCTAAATCTGGTGCACCCATCCATTTGTTTAATGCAAATGATTGTCAGTACACACTGTCCTTTATAAACGAAATAAACTAAAGGTGCCTAAATTATGCATTACTATATTTCATCACAATATAATAGATATAGCTAGGCTACTGACATTGTCATTGTGATAATGTCAGTAGTAGCTGTATCTATTGTTTACACTTGAAAAATATTGTGTAAAATTGAACTGTATTTCTGAGTTGCAGCACTTAAAAACATGAAATGGACTGTTATATCTTATTCAATTGTGGACATTTATTCATTCCCACTTATGAGACACTATTTCTGATGGTAAAATGAGCATAAAAAGCTAAATACAGAATTCTGAAATATTAAAATGGAAAAAACTGAATTTGGGAAAAAATATAATGGAATTTGGAAAATAATCAAACGGATTTCATATGGCTCTACGTTAATGCCACAAAACGAATGCCTTTGTTAATCATAAGTAACTTTGATGCAGTAGCTTGTGTGTGCAGGTCGCTTGACTGAAACTTTTTTCAAAGTTTGAACTGTGGACCAGATTGACGCGACACAAATTGACGGATATTTATCGGCCACTGCCATCGGCACATTTGAGCTTATCGGCCGATACCGATACCCGACCGATATATCGGTACACGCCTAATTTTGTTTTTAAGAATTGTAAAGGATCACAAGTGTGTTTTTGATTTGAAGACAGAAAATAAACTTCATTCATTCAATTACCGTAATAAACTGTATGCCTCACTGTCACTGTGTGGAAGAGACTGGGATCATTCTTTTATGCAAGGCAACATCAGGCTTGACTTAAAACATTACTTTCCTAACTTAGTTAAACTAAATGTAACAAATTAACACATAGATATAAATGTACTGAATGGTTATTTCTTATTTTATTCATTATAAAAAAATTTAAAAAATACAAATAAAAAATAATCAATATCAATACCAATATCGGATCAGTGCATCCCTACTACCGACAATACTACATTCATGTCATTGTGTGCCGTACTATGAAATGTAAAATAAATAAATGATAAATAATAAACAAACATCAGAAACAAACTGGCGGAAAACCACTAGGAGCCACTTTCCTATTTGACTGGTGGAACAGTTCCCTTCCCCGGCGTCCACAGGAAGAAACCAGGGCTGAATCAGGTGACGAGATGAGCCAGAAGAGTGAACTTTCGGGAGCGGCTGGGTAGCGCAGTGGACTAAGCACTCGCCTACCACCGCAGAGACTCTGGAATCAAATCCAGCTGTCAGCGGTACCTCCGGCTTGGTCAGTTGTCCCTACTAACACAATTGGCAGTGTTAGGAGTTGGGAAGCTGGTAGGGTATGTGTCCTGGTCGTTGTAAACTTTTTGTATTTTTTTATTTAACCTTTATTTATCCAGGCAAGCAATTAAGAACAAATTCGTATATACAAAAGCAGCCTGAAAGTAAACTGCGACTCCTACTGGTCGGTCGGGGCGCCTATTCCGCAGGGAGGGGATCTGGGGGAAATAGCGTGAACAGAGTTCCCCCAGTGAAACTCCTCGCTGTCGGGTGAAAAGAAGCGTTTGCTGACTCCACATGTATTGGAGGAGGCATGTGGTGGTAGTTCTACACCCTCCCCAGGCAATACGTGCAACGACCAGGAAGGGAATTGGCATAACGACTACATTGGGATGGGTGAAAAATACAGAAAAGCCCAAGAATAAATAGAATAAAAAAATAAAAATTTAAATGAAGTTTCTAGTTTGAGCTAAACGTGACAGCAGAACAAGCCTTCGTCTAAGTGCTGATGTCCGCTGTAAGGCTGCAGTCTCACTGCCCAGTGATAAGAAACGGCTCTGTGTAGGGATGTCCGATATTATCGGCCGATATCGGCATTAAAATGTGATATCGGAAAATATCGGTATCGGTTTTCATTTTTTTTACATTTCTATAGAAATGATGTCCGATATTATCGGCCTACCGATATTATCGGCATTAAAATGTGATATCGGTTGATATCGGAAATTAAGAGTTAATAGAGAACAATATCGGTATATCGGTATCGGTAAAAAAGCCAATATCGAGCATCCCTAGCTCTGTGACTTACTCTGCAAAAAAGAAACTCTGCTCCAAATTGAAGACACAAAAGAATGTGTCCGTTTTAAAAAGCCAACATCTTTGCGATCCCGTATCCTGAATGTGTGTGGATCTTACACATCACCTTTCATTAATTTAACCTCTTAAGGTGCAACGGCCAGGCCCCAGGCCCTCTTGAGGACGATTTGCCCGCCGACGCCAGACGCCACTTTGGCGACCTCTAGCGGCTCGGATGTGCATATTTTTTAATACATAGATCGAATTAAAGCCCTATTTGTTGCCTGTCGATGCATTGGAGTCAATGAGGAAATGATTTTCTGCAGAACTTTTTATTTTATTTTTTTGTTATACTTTTTACCAAAATTGCTTCTATTCACTCATTTCTGAACAGATTGTTATGAAATTTGGACATGTACTATACAAGACTTTTTCAGCCATACCAACTTTTTTGGATATACTACTTCTGGCATAGGCGGCGGGTAATGAAGGCTAGGGTAGGCTAAGCCTACCCAAATGTTATGCTGGGAATTTTTTAAATTATATATAATATATGTGGGCAGCATTATTAGGCTACTATATTGTGTGTGTGTGTGTTGTCGCTGCAGCCCCCTGGTGACAATCTGGTGATTATGGGTAGGCTCAGGTGGTTAAATAATGTAGCCAATCACATCCTGATCCCGCAGCAAAGCATAATTTATTTTTTGTAAACATCTGCGTTCTGACATCAGCGCGCTATTTTGAGTCAAATTTCAAAAAGCTAAGGCCTAACAAAATTAATAGTTGGTTTCAGGTTGCCGACCGACCCTGCCGATTTAGGTGCGACCCAATATATTTTATGAGTTTTTAAAAAAATTATATATTAAAAAGAAAAAAAAAATGTTTTTTTTTTTTATAATAAAGTTTCATAGAAATCTTAGTCAAACATTTAGTATTATGGATATTAAACATGCTGGCAGAGTACATGCATCCATGTTGTTGTGAACATTTTAATTAAATAAAGAAATTCGCCGTGGGAAAGAATAAAATAAAAAAATAAAATAAAATAAATTCCCTACCTACCCATAGCCAAACTGACAACCAACCTGAAACCAACTATTAATTTTGTTAGGCCTAAATGGATATAAGGTCTTTTTCCAAGGCAACATATAAACAAAGTAATTTAGAAGCTGCCCCGGGCTGCCCCTGGGCATAACTACGGATCACTTGAGGCTATTGTATGTTGCTTTATCTTGGCATACAAGGGCTTGCTCTACGAGGGCATGATGAGAGTCAGAGTTCATAAATTCGTGGAAACGTTTTAGAGCTACTGTATGCGTACATTGTTCTCAAAGCATGATGAGATCCAAATGACCCTTTACCTTTACCCTTCCTGTGGACTTGTCGTACAGAACTGTAAGTCGCTTTGGATAACAGCATCAGCGAAATGGCTAAATGTAAAGGATCCAGTTAATGAGAGTAACCTGTGACATGCCTAGTCCGAGTAGCCTAACTGGAGGCTTGGGGAGCTCAAGCCTACTATGGTCCTCATTCCAAATCATCGAAAATCTCACAGGGTGTTCCGGTGTTGATGTTGCTGCTCATCTGAGGAGCCAAGAAACAAGAATGTCACTCCACTACTGCAGAAAGGACAGGGATGTGACGACTAATAAACCTTCAAATCCAGGCACCTTATTCCAAATCTTCCCATGATCCATCTTTGTGTCCCGATCTTTAGGGGAAAAACCCTGCAGCAGGCCATGCCAGGATCCATTTAGACAAGGTGGAGACGGCGAGGTGTTCTCATACCACACCATGGCACGTGGACCGGGTCAAAGGTCATCTGGTAGTGAACGTTTATTTTGGGGATCCTCCGCGTTACGTTTGCTAAATTGGGTTGGTATTAAAAGGCCAGCGTGGACTGTCTCCAACATTGCTGTCACACAGCAGATCAGGCGAGACAAAAATACAAGGCAGGACATACAGTCGGCCTTATAGTGGAATGTAGTAGGAAGGAATCTGTATGAAATTAATGAGAGTCGTGTGTTTTCCCCCCTAAAAACAAATAGGCCAACATTTTGACAGAAAAGGCATCTAGAAACTTTTTTTTTTAATCCACTTTTTCTCCCTTTTTTCTATTTTTCTCCCATCCCAATTCCACTGTGCCAATTCTTCCCTCCCCCGTCTTGAATGCTGCTCGCATATTCCCCCCACTGGCTGGTTGTAGGGAGGATAGAAGCCTTGCATCAAGTGTCCCCTGCGATACACGAGGAGGCAGCCTGTCACATCTTTTCACCTGCCAGTGCGGACTCTCATTGGCGAGGTGTAACGTGTGGGAGGCTCACACTACCCCCGCCATTTCCTGTCTCTGCTGTGCAGGCGTCCCCAACCGACCTGTAGGAGTCGCTGTCCACAACATCCAGATTACCACCCATCGACTTCCACCCGCTAACTCTGCCAATTGAGTTAGTATGACGGCTGGCCCAAGCCGGAGGCAACGCCGACAGCCGGCGTCGAACCCGGTCTCTCTTGCGTTGATAACGAGCGCAATGTCCACTGCGCCACCCAGCTGCCCCCATCTAGGACCTTCTTGACAAACAGCCTCTTATGAGGATAGATCTTTGACGAGCTCGTCTGAAAAGGCAAAACCACACGATCTTTAGGCTTTTTTTCCCATACCTAATGGGGGTGAGCACTAGATTTAAATAGGTTCTCCTGTACACCAACTGTTGGGTGTTTCACTGTGAACAGCAGAGAGATGTTAATTTGTGATCTGACAGAGTAATCTAGCCTACCCTGTAGGGCTGTCTTAAATACTTCGAAGCTTCGATCGATGGCACAAGCTTCGAACATAAAAAAAAAATAAGCGGCGCCTCGACTCCACCTCTCTACAACAAGCATGTGGAGATTATCTGTGTTGAAAACAACAAGGACATGTGCAGCAGACATGTCGACGAAGAAGTCAGACGTGTGGTTACACTTTAAAATATGCAAAGACAATGCCCAAAAAGCAGAGTGCCAGATATGCCAGAAGAAAATGGCATATCACAACTGTACAACAACTTTGTCAAATCACCTAAAAAACGTAAGTATCGTTGTACACGACGGCGACGCCACACAAAACATTAATAAGGCTATGCCTATGCTGCTATGACTAATGTGTTACCAAGTTGGCTAATTTAATTGTAATCATCTGCTTTTGTAGGTGCATCGTCTGATATTATAAATTATAAATTAAATATAATATAATTGTTTGCTTGATAGACGAAGGTTGCAACATAATTATGTAATGTCATGTCGTTGGCTGTGAGAGCAGCCCCACTGCACCCAGGCAGCGCAGCCGAGTGAAACCTTGTTGGCTGTGTCACAGTCACGAAAGGGCTACTTAATTACTTAATCCAACCCACTTTATTTATAGAGCACATTTTAAAACAATAAAATGTACCAAAGTGCTGTACAAGTCCCACAACATAAGATACAAAAATAATAATAATAATAAAATAAAATAAAAAAAAAAAAAGTCCCCAAAGCTTCGAATTAAAATCGAAGCTCGGCCCCGAAGCTTCGATTGCCAAAAAAAGCTTCGAAGGTCAGCCCTACTACCCTGTGAGTGTGTGTCAACACCCGACGATCAGCTAGAAGCCATAGGAAACCATCAGTTCCTCATATGAAGTAACGTGTTAAAATTAGGGATGCACGATATCCCCCACCACCCCAATAACAGCCTGTTCCAGCTGCTGAGGTCAGGCAGACGCCTGCGAATTCTAGAGACTAAGACGGAGAGGCTTAGGCTAAGCTTCTTCCCCCAGGCCATCAGAGCCTTGAACAATGAACATTGAGAGACACAGAAACTGAACTATCCACACACAAGTACATACACGACACGCACGCTGAGCACGCTCACACACTAGCAGCCACTTTAACACTCATGCCGCACACACGCACACTTATGGCCAGAGGAAAGGCCACTTAAAGTAGTATAACTTCAGGAACAGTGTATTGCACTACTAAAGCGAACTAGCATGTCCTATATGCTCTGTAAATACTAATGTACAGATACCGAGATGGCACACCATGTACCTGTTTATTGCACTGTTTTATTGGATTCTATTAATATGTTGTACCACTGTATTTTTATTGGATTCTATTATATGTTGTACCACTGTATTGCACATCGTCGCGGGCAAGACCAGCCGCATTTCATTGTATACCTGTATGCCGTGACAATTAAAACTCTTGAATCTTGAATCTATTGATTTTTTGACACCGATAACTTTATGCTCCTCAAGCCGATATTTATTGTATTATAATTTTTTTTTAAATGTATATATATATTTCTTTGATCATTTTTTATTTTATTACTTTTAGTGTTTATAAGCTCCGACGTCATCGGTACTGCTATCGGTACTCGAGAAATGATGGAGTTTTTTTTTTGAGGAATTTAAACGTCGCAAACTAATCTTGTTGGCCGTTTTCTATATCTCTCCTGCCTCGGTGTCTCTGCCTGCGCGAGGAGCGGGCTGTGCTCACACACACACACTCACTCACACACACACACACACACACACGGGTGCTGCCGAGTACAGACAGCTCTGCTCTCATCATGGCGGACAGAACGAAACGTTCTAAAGTCTGGGTCTATTTTTACTAAAGTCGATGCTGACAACGCTCGTTGCCACAAGTGCAACAAGACATTTGCCAGTAATGTATAAGCGCTGGTACTTGTCAATGTGGCTGGCGGGGAGCTAACGTTATTAGCCTGAGCTCCGAGTAGAATAATGGCCGACAATCCGGAGGTATATAAACGAACGAGAGCTTCTTATTGGTGGTAAGAAGAAGAGGTGGGTGCAAGCGGTGGGACGTAATTGGCAGATCGACTGTCTGCCTCTGAATGTAACGTGACTACGTCACAGCCAAGAAAGGGAGCGCTGGATTTGTGAAAAACTCCCTGTTCCTAAACCACACGCTAGGGGTGGACGGTATAAACGGTATACGGTATAAACGGTATGAATTTGCTCTACGGTATGGATTTTGAGTATACCGTGTAACCGGTAGTGCAGCTCTAAAATAGCAATGACGTCATGTAACCACAGCGCGACTATTTCACTGGCATTTGCCCCTAAAAATAGATAGAATTAGTCATAGATAATAGATATGTGCGAACTGGAAAAAGTTATTTAGGAGGCTTCGCGCAGTGGGCGTGCCAGCCCCTACCGCACGCATGTAAACACGGGTCTAGTAGTCTAGTGGGACGGGACACGGGAGCTGTCGGCGTCTCCCTGAGCTAACGTTAGCTTAGCTACCGTTACAAAATGACCCAGTCAACTATTCACTTTTAGTTTAATACATGATGGGGCATTGTCTAACCGAACGGTATCTAGTCGGCCAGCTACCGATAGCTCCTGACATCAACAAACGCCCCACAAAGTCTAGTACTAGAGACGTGTATGCTACCTGTTAGCTCACGTTAACACAAGTTAGTTCACCGTTCAAAACGAAATGTCCCATTGAACTAAATAATTCACTGAGGCGTTGTATTAACGTTATATATGCAGTAGCTACAGATAGCTCATGATATCAATGTCTTATAACACTGATTCGATGCGTATTCGAGCTGAGGGCTTGCTAACGTTATAATACCAATACAATAGGGTCCAGGTGCAGCGCCGGAGAATCCTGGCCGTAGCTCTGCTCGAGGCTACTCGAGTATAGGTCCAGGTGCAGCTCCGGAGAATTCTGGCCGTAGCTGGAGGCTACTAGAGTACACACAGACAGTGGAGCTTGTTGCGTGGTGGCGATGTCTCGCAGATAATACCAGTACAAGTCTAATTATATAATATATATATTTTATAAAAAAAAAAAATTGTATAAAATAAAAAAATAAAAATTATCAAAAACGATGATACCGTGATATATACCGTTACCGTCTATGCTTCAAATTATACCGTGATATAAATTTTAGACCATACCGTCCACCCCTACCACACGCCGTCAGTCGTACCACAGTACTGGCAAAACGGGAGGAGGCTATAATAAAAACAAGCGCCCTTCATACAAATCCACCCACACCGGATTTCTTTTAACCAAAAAAATTATTATATATTATCGGAGCTATCAATAACGTTATCAGGTTTATCGGGATGACGTCATAATTGCTGATCCCGATAATTATCGTGCATCCCTAGTTAACACTTTGATCGCCATGGTTCAAATTCATAATTTACCATCCCTAGCCAGCTCTATTTGTCTATGGAGAAGTTCCCCTTCTTTGCAGGGCTATAACTTTTTAAATTCTATTGCTAAATTGCCATTATTATGGCCCATTCAATGTCCTATATCCATTGTTCAGGGTGTAGCAACGATATACTTTTTCATTCACATATTCATACTAAAATATGGTCTAAAGTATAAGTATGTTTTTATCGTTTTCTGCAGCTTTCTTCAGAACGTGATTTATAGACCCAAATGCATTATATGCATGATGAAATACAGTTTGATAGCGATCTGTGCCAGATAATAAATTTCAACTGGAGGTACTTCTAGAAGTTACTACGTATCATCTGATGATGACCGGATGGGCGGGGGGTCGTTCATAATTCCGTGGGCAGCGTTAGATGATTCATCCAGTGTGGGTCATATGATCATCATAGCAGTTTATATGGAACTCGTTAGAATATAACGCTGCAACTCACGTGGCTTCCTCACGCCGCTGGCAGATGAGCGTGGAACAGAATTTTTTCTATTATGGGATGGAGAAATGCCCGATCCATTTCCAGGTTGTATAATAGTATATACGTCCAAATCATGTTGTTTTTTCGAGTTATTTGCACCGATCGATGTTCACTGTGTCAAGACGGAGTCTCTCTAACGATAGCGAGTGCCCGGACGACATATGGATGAGCACTTCCGGTTCGACGAGTCATTTCCTGTTGGCGATCTGCCGATCGGCCACCAGATGGCGCTCTTGAACCGCTAGAGAGTTGAGTGGAGCTTTGCAGTATATCTCAGGGCCCCGGAGGGGAAATATGATTTCGATCACAGATTTTTGAAATATTGATATCAAAGACGAGTTACGGCGTCTTCGGCAGAATGAGCATGGCTAGGAATGACGTCTAAGCACGTCATCAGCGATTAAAGTGTTAAAATAACATGTGGGGCTCACTAGACTAGACGATTGGGTAGACACGTGTGTGTGTGTGTGTTCCTTTATCTTTACCATGACCCTGCAGTTCTGTGAAGCCCGAGTATGGTCACTTAAAATAGCCCAGATAGCAACCAGACACAAGACAAGCTGGCCTGTTGTGTGTGTGCGCTAGGGCTGACCTTCGAATTTTTTTTTGGAATTCAAAGCTTCGGGGCCGAGATTTGATTTTAATTCGAAGCTTCTAGATAAAAAGAAATTTATGTTGTGGGACTTGTACAGCACTTTGTTCAACTTTGTCAGTGCTGTAAAGTTTAAACCTTTTTAAATCTTAGACAAACAAAACACTTTGCTTTCATGAAATATTGTAAGCAGTCATTTGAGGATTTATAAAAGCAGCACAATGAACACAAATCTGTCAGTGCCGAGTCCGACCTCATCTTAAATAACAAACAGCATTGCTTGTTGTAGTTAACAAAGAGAGGCAGAAATCATAAAAAAAAATTAAATCATTTATATTGCTTTTTTTTTTTTTCGTATTCTAATCCCATGCCCATCGAACAAAGCTTCGAAGCTTCGAAGTATTTAAGACAGCCACTGTGCGCACACGCATGCACGCACACACTGGCAACACAAACCTGCAACACAAACATTGGGCCTCATTCACCAATACTCTTATTATTTTTCTTATATTTCTTAACTGTCTGTTAACTCATTGACCGCCACGTTGTTTTCCCATCTCTACTCAATGGCGCCAGTGTTATTGACCATTTTAGCGATGTTTGCAGACCCATCGTGTGTTCTGTATTATAGCTATGGAGACAATAGTATGGCTCATTGTTCATAGTCCATCACTGACTAACCAGTTAATTTCTACATGCTGTAGTTTGTGCACTATTACACGCTAAACATCGGCCCTTTCCAAAATAATTCAGTATTTTTTCCTAGATCGCGAGATATGACGTGTTATATGCATTTTATGCCCAAATCGTTCGGGTTGCTCGCCTGAAACCACAAATACTTCTAAATCAAAAAAGGTATATACCATGTACATATGTGTCTTCACAAAATCATCAAGGGGGTGGGGGGGGTCGTTTTACCTCGAAACTGCGAACGTTACCAAAAGCATGTTTTAGGTCCGGTAAAATACGACACTGTGATCGGGTACAAAAACAAGTTTCAGGTTCGGTAAAATAGACATAGAATAGACCTTACCTTAGTCAGAAGGTACTCCAAAAAGAATAATCCCCAGTGATCCCATCGCCATTACTCGTGTATATGGGAAATAGGTTTGAGGCGATAAAATCTCTGTCCTCTGAGGGGGAGGAGTTCTTGCATAAAAAAAATTCAATAATAAGAAGTGTCCCCACACTAAACTATCCCAGTTCACAAGGTAGGTGATACTGCCACCTGGCAGGATTCGATCGTCATTGCAATTTTAACATAGGCAGCGGTGCAAGGGAGATACAGGGAGGTCCACGCGAGTGGTTAGAATGGGGATCGGAGGAAAAAGAGCAAAGGATCAAAACCCGAGTATACTCTGGTTTTGGCGCTCAGCGGTTGGCGACGAAACCCAACTATACTCGGGTTTGGCGCAGAAAGAGTTAAGATTCATCTCGAACTCCCCTCCCCACAGCTGAACATTGTGACAAAGACCAGTGAGTGGATATTCCCAAACCCAAGAAATACCAATGCATCTAGGAGCACAAAACTGGTTAGCAATAGCTCATTATCCCATTCACCGTGACAATAGGGGCCTGGCGTTTTTTTATTCACAATTGACAAGAGTTTGAAGGTAAATATTTCCCTTCCTAGATACAGTGTCACAGGCACGTGGAAAAGACACGCCAGCTTAGAAACACAAGGTGAATACCAAGAACAGCAAGCAAATATAAAGACGCATCAGGCCCACGCTTCAAAATCTGTCCCTGGTCTAACCTGACCTGTCATTTTATGGCTGTGACTGAACGCTTGGCCATGTGATCGCCGCCACCCCCCTGCAGGCAGACGTGACACCCTGAGATTGATGACCGCCTCACATGACACACGCTGTGATGAAACTATGCGGAGGGACCTGCCTGGAAGGAGGACGCCACTCCACGAGGAACACGATCCAAGACATTTAATTTCCCTCCGAAGACATTATTACGGTCATCTATATGGATATTAGTAAACTCGAAGCTTGGTAGAATATATAAATACGGTACAACTTTATGGATGAATGGGTCACTCGGGAGCTAATCGTTAACATTTGAATGTGATCTGGACCCAGAAAGAAAATTTAGCTCAACAGACTTATATCAATAATAAATAAAATCAATACATAAATAAATATATAAATAAGATTTACAGTAGGCCTAACTGTATGTCTTCATATTTATATTGAGAAAGCGATCCGGGCTGGCAATGCAAGCGCAAAGGGAGCCCCCCCCCCATGTTGTGTGCAATATGTCAGAATATGACGGGAGTCTGATCAGGGCACACTGATGGATTGACCAACTGGTGCGCACGCTGCATCTGCATGGCTCCTCCATGTGTGCCAGCCTGGGCCGTGCGCTCGCATCTCTCCTTCCAATCATAATAACCTTCTGTTACTATGGGCCTGGTGAGACCGCTTCGAGGCATGCAAGCTATGGGCGAACATCTACAGTGTATTATGTTTAACACTTTGACTGCCACTCACGGCTTTTCTCGGATTTACAATAGTTACGTTGAAAGCCACTCACGAGATTTCTCGGAATTATTATTATTATTATTTTTTTAGCGATCTGAATTCATATTGCATCACGCAAGCCTACCCTAGCCTACCCAAAGGCCGCCGGCGATCAGATGTGAAAAAAGCGCCCCCTATCGTCTCCCAGATGACATCAGGGATTTTGGAATGGACTCAATGAAAATGGGTGGGGGAAAAAAATTATTCCAGTCCACATTTTCCAGTCCACTGATGCAGCCGGGGTTACCAGAGTTCATTCTGGAGACTCTGATTTTTTCGAATGGTGATCAGGAATTGGAATATACCAGTTGGATACCATCTGATGTCAGGTAAGGAATCTATGTTATCAGTGTTAGGATAATCAGACTCGTTTTGATGAAGATATAAGCTTTTTTCTGATATGTGCTCCAGCGGTTTCACTGTAAAATCCATGAGGAAATGAAAACGGCTATTATCAGCGCGCGCCTCGAATGTGCGTGCGTGTACGTATAATATTGATCATCTAGCGTTTATTTGAAAACAATTCATAAATAGGCAGACAAATATCAACGTTCTGGAATATTCCAGTAAAAGACGATTATCACAGAATGGGCTGTTTTTTACCTCAAAACGGGTGCTTTTCAAAATGCTCTCAAACGGAAATGAAGCGATAAAAAACCAATCTGCCTTGACAGCACTGACTGGAAAATGATTCTTTGATAAGCGACGGGCAGATTAGACACATAGCCATAATTTAAAACATAGATTAGGCGATATTAACGTTAACATTAGCGCCGATGGTGGCATTCATGCACTAAGTTGTGCGCCCCCTGGTGGCACTGCAACCAAACGTTTTCTTTTTTCAAAGATAAGGGACTCACCGACGACGGTATTTGTAGCAGATATTTGGCCGATAACAGGATTAGTAATCAAGAAATCTTCAGGAAAATCTCTGAAACCAAAGACGGTCCATGTCTATAAAAGTGACGGATCTTGACGAACACTCATATTGGCTGATATTTGTTTTAGGACTATCCCTAATGTCTGCGTTAAGACAACATCGCAACCTCTCCTCCAGCTCCATTATGGATATTTTCCAGCCGAGCCTAACATGTCTCGTGGACAGACGTGGGCGAATGAGGAGGTAAAAGCCCTGATAGAAATATGGTCAGACGAGCTAATTAAACAGCTGCTTGTGGCCACTCACAAAAACAACGAGGTGTACAAGTTGTAAATAGTGAGAGAATGATGGCAATGAGCTTCAATCGAACAATCGTCCAATGTCACATATATATGAGAATAATGTGTGTGCGCTGAGCTGCTTCGCAGAATAATGTGGTGTGTATGTGTGTGCGCTGGGCTGCTTCGCAGAATAATGTGGTGTGTGTGTATGTGTGTGACTGTGCGCTGGGCTGCTTCGCAGAATAATGTAGTGTGTGTATGTGTGTGCGCTGGGCTGCTTCGCAGAATAATGTGGTGTGTGACGTGTATGTGTGTGCGCTGGGCTGCTTCGCAGAATAATGTGGTGTATGTGTGTATGTGTGTGCGCTGGGCTGCTTCGCAGAATAATGTGGTGTATGTGTGTATGTGTGTGCGCTGGGCTGGGCTGCTTCGCAGAATAATGTGGTGTATGTGTGTGCTGGGCTGCTTCGCAGAATAATGTGGTGTATGTGTGCGCTGGGCTGGGCTGCTTCGTATAATAACGTGGTGTGTATGTGCGCTGTAGAGCTGTCCCCGAAGCCTGTTTTGGGGATTCTATATATCCAATAGACAAGCGCCCTTTTCGATCGCGTGACATTGTTCAGAAAGTTTGGTGCACTTGACAAATTGCAGTGTGAAAGCAAACCGAACCAAATGAAGAATGCAACAATGTTGCAACTTCACCCCCCCCCCCCCCCCCCCCCCACCCCCGAATCGCACAGAGTCCACCAAACTATATGTGAAAGCGACATAAGCCTGAGAAGGGCGGATCGGCAAACGCATGTCACTGCAGCCAGGACGCAGGCAGTCACGGTGAAAGGGGGGGACGGGGACAAAAGCCTTTGGCCACCCTGGGGAGTGAGCAGGGAGCTCTCAGTTATGCTAGCTCTGGTCACGCGCTGCGACCGGGGAAATAGGAGAGGCTTTTGTGGCTTTTCTCACAGGGTCAGCCAACCTGCTGCCCTCTGTGGTATTCTGGTGGGGTGGGGGACAGGGCTGTGGCAAGTGTTGTGATACATGCTAGGATGTGCAGGGCGGTAAGCAGCACAATAATAGGGTTTCCTGCAGCACGTCATAGTAGTCGAGGCGCGGCAGCACCTTGACAAAGAAACCCTGAACATTTTCTAAACATTTTCTAAATGACTGTTAGAACATTTACTGTGCCAATTCTTGTCATCGTTTATATTTTTTTCCACTTACATCAATAACACCACAATTGGCCTGGTGGGGCGCTATAGGCTAATTAATGGTCAACTTCAAAAAGGCCATAACTACCTCAAATTGTCAGATTGATACTAAATTTATTCCACATATCCAGCTGTCCTTGCTTTACAAATTTGCCTCAGGACAAGTAAAGAGCCCCACATCAGATTTTCTGATAATTTCAATTTATTTTCATAGGGCTTTTTCCACAAGGCAGTGTAAGCTGATTAGCTGCTGTGCATGCTATTAGCCAATAGACTTGCAGATAGCAATGACCTTTCACAAACATGGCCATAGCTTGAAGACATTTTGTCCAATTATCATGACGTTTGGCACAAACTAGACTAGATTTTCAGCAAATGTGGTATTTCTAAATGAATCAATAACAGGTGCCACAACTGTTCAAGTTCAAGTTCTTTAATAGTTGTCATACAGAAGTACAGAATACTTTCATACAAAATGCTTCTTACTGTTACGCTCCAGAGACTGTGCTAGACAAGATAGTATCAAATAACATAATATAGCATGTAATTTAGAAGAAGAAAAATGAGGTCACAGTGTTCAGTATAGACATATGTACAATGTTCTGAGTTACCATATAATATACAATACTATGCAGTGTACTAATGTACAGTACTATCTAGTGCAAAGCAGAAATGGGATGAGGTACAATTTTAGGTACAATTTACAGTAAGGTGTACGAGTTGTAGTGCAATCCTTCATCAATAAATATAAAGTGTGGGGAGTGGGTGCTACAGTGTGTTTGTTTAAAGTGGGTGTGTGCTATAAAGTGTGTGGAGTGGGTGCTACAGTGTGTTTGTTTAAAGTGAGTGTGTGCGTGTGGATGTGTGTGCTATGTGCGTTTGGTGGTTGTTGTTGTGTAGTGTTCATTCATTGTTCATTGTTCATTGTTCATTGCCAACTATGTCTAAATCAGTCTTACTTATTGTTATGAAATTTAGTATGTTCTCGGTACACGAATTAGCCCAAATATGAAGTTTGGTTGTGATTGTTACACATGGTCCATCACAAAATAGCTTTTAATTAAAAGGGGGGGGGGGTCGCATGATATTTCTGACACTTGTACTTGGTACATATGTAAATAGGTCACCAAATTTCTATTAAATGTTTATGGGGCTGGGCATGGCACATTTGAAAGCCCTTCGCACTTCACACAGTAATGTTAATAGCCCTACATACGACAACACATGTAGCTCAAAGCACTTTACAATGACTCCTATATCAAATGACAAGGGAAGTATGATGGATGCCTGTAAGTCATTATGGTATTAAAGTCACTGGATACTCTACTGCCATTAAAGGGTTATGTTCAGAATTTTGGAACCCTAGCCCCATTTCCTTCCTACCAATGATGATGTTGTTCGGTAAGAGTCCTTTCTCAGAGCGACCCATGCTATTCTTCATCCTAGATACCTGCAGCTCTGGCTAGTTAACCACAAAACTGGTTAAATGGGGCCACAAGGTTAATGGGGCCACGCCGGTACAAGCCCTCAAATTAAAGTGGAAAGCCATTCCACACAGTGCACTCAAAGCGGGCTAGGGCCAAGGTTCCAAAAGGCTTAATCTGATGAATAAATCATAATTAAAAAAAAAATCATAAGGATGCAACAATTCAACAATTAAATATTTGTATAACAGCTTCCATAGAACAAGTGTAGCTCAAATCACTTTACAGTGAGCAAATATAAAATAGCTCCGCCTCCTATATCAAACGACTAGGAATGCACGATATATTGGCTACCATATTGGGTATACTGGTCGATATCAGTCCAATGAGCAAAGCTGGGCAGATATACTATATCGCTAGGGCTGAACGATTAATAGATTTTAAATCGAAATTTGAAATGATGCAATTAGCAAATCCTGCAATTAAATTATTATATATATTTATTTTTTAAATGGGAGATGAAGCATTAAACAATATGAGGCATAAAAGAAAATATTGTTTGGTTCCTGTTGGTTGTCAGTTAAGGCCATGGGTAGGTAGGGAATTTATTTTATTTTATTTTTTCCCACGGCGACTATGGATAGGGAATTTCTTTATTTAATTAAAATGTTCACAACAACATGGATGCATGTACTCTGCCAGCATGTTTAATATCCATAATACTAAAGGTTTGACTAAGATTTTTATGAAACTTTATTGTAAAAAAAAATATATATATTTACTCATAAAATAAATTGGGTCGCACCTAAATCGGCAGGGTCGGTCGGCAACCGGAACCAACCCATTATTTTTGTTAGGCCTAAGCCTAGTTTGTTTGTTGTGTACCTTGGGTACGACATGGTCCTATAATCAAATGTGAAATCCTGCTTATTTGTCTGAAAACTCAAATGTAATTTCCCAGTTTTTTCCATGTGCGCCGCCATTTTAGATTTAGCTGGATGGTGACGTCACGGTGATGGTTTGGGCTGGGTCCCGGTTTACAGTGATGGTTAGATAGCTACGTAAATATGGAGTGTCGTGAAAGTCAGTCAGTAAATTGTCAACCAAATGTAACGTTACCTACAGAAAAAATATATATTATATAATTATACTATTGTATTATCTGCGAGACATCCCCCCCCCCCCCCCCCCCCCCTCCCACACCCACAGTCTGAGTCAGAGCGATAGTTCAACTTGACTAACAGGGTGAAGTAGGTATCAGTTTCCTTTTTTCCCTCCCTCAATAATGTTATTTATGTACGTTATCATTATGTAAACAAATGCACATATGGATTGTTTGCTGCAACGTTTCTGAATGAATTGAAGCATTAATAAATAAGCAGATAATTAAATTAGATGTCCATAACATTTGTGTTTTTAATTAGCATAGCCTAAATAAATATGAATTCAAGAAGTTTAATACTGAATTAACGACACATTTATTAACACATTGACCGCCATAAACGGCTTACGACGTGTTTGCTGGCCATGCTAATTCTGCCAGACCACGCTGTATGACGTTATTGAGATCATATTTAATTTTTTCGCCATGGCATTCATAATTCCGCCACCCAGCCTCTGCTGATACAGTGAGACTCTCCACAACAGTGCAACGCCTCAATACCGCCGCCTGGTGGATGATCGGGCGAGTTACAACCGGAAGTGGATCTGGTGATCTCGGTGCATCTGGGAAATCCGTCCGGCAGTCACATATCGTTGCGGGACTATTGACACACACTGGCGTGCAATGGATCGCTGCCATAACTCAATAATCGATATGATTTGGGCGTTTATTGCGCCATACAAACCGGAAATGGATCTAGTCGATCGACGTCAAATAAGTGGGATCTTTTTCCTCCAGTCTCATCGGCGAACGGTAAGAGGACAGTAACGTTACTTTCAGCTTGATTGTTTATTCTTTTCAATGCAAACCGCTCTGATCAATATATCACCCATACTACATAAAGCATTTACTGACTATCACGGAATTATAAACGACCCCCCCCCACCTTTCATCCGCGCATGATGAATCATAACGTATACGATCATGTACCGTTGAATTTTTTTATATAGCGTGTATCGGCAATAAACGGCAGTTGATAATCTATATATGCGTTTATGCCTATAACTCACGTTCTATGAATTACTGCAGAAAACGATAAAAACACTTATATTCTAGAAGCTATTTTTGGAAGAATCTATGAATGAAAAAGTATAACGTTCCTACAACCTGAACGATAGATAATCGATGTTGAATGGGCCATAGTAATGTCAATTTAGCAATACAATTTAAAAAGTTATAGCCCTGCAAAGAAGGTGAACATCTCCATAGGCTTAGACTGGTGGCAGTGATCATACATTGATGGATAGAAGCGTGGCAGTCAATGTGTTAACAGGCTGAAAGTTAAAACGAACGTTTCAGGCATTATCTCGGAGTATGACATGAATCTTTTCTTTCGGAATATGCCACGTCTGGAACATATTCTCGAATGCTGTTGCCAGCGCTGCAGCCTGCAGCAGTATGGGAGCCGGAGAACTATTGGGAATGCAGGAGCGCTTTACGGAGTTGGAAGTCTGCGTCAATCCACTGAGCTGTCAAACTCAGCATTGACATGGGGCTGACATCAGAGCTCCAAATCACTGGTAAAGCTAATTGAAGAAACGTCTTCTTTCAGAAGGCTATCAATGTGCGAATACACTGCCTGGTAGAGCTCGGGTACAGGGCAATGTCTGAAAAATACGTGCGACCTGGGAGAGTGTAACACGGTCGTCGAGCCCTATTATTATTTTCTCTCTATATATATATATATATATTGTTTTATTTGTAAGATATATATTTACTGTTGACCTGATAGTGTTTTTTTTTTTTTGATCCACTTTTTCTCCCATTTTTCATATATATTTTTCTCCCATCCCAATTTCGTATCATCCAATTCAACCCTCCCCTGTCACGAACGCTGTTTCTTGCCTCCCACAAGCCGGCTGCAATGTGGACTAAGTCATACATAGCACAAGTCCCCTCCGGTACTTGAGGTAACAGCAGTCGCATCTTTTCACCTGCGCAGCTCGATCTCTCAGTGTCGAGGAGTAACGCGTGGGAGGCTCACGCTGCCCCCGACACTTCCTGATTCTACTGCGCAGGCGCACCAACCGACTTGTAGGAGTCGCTTGTTCACAACGTTCGATCCCCACCCTTCAGTTTTTCCCTCCCCGTAATACGGCCAATGTGTATTACTGCGGACGACCAGCCAAACTGAAAAACAATGTGGAGAGCTGGATTCGAACACGCGAATCCTAGCGTCTCCACACTGGTGGCGAGTGCCTTGTCCACTACACCACCTAGCCGCCCTGACCTGATAGTGTTTTATTGTTCACCCGTATATGCTCCTTGTATCGCCGCTGCTTACAGCGCGCATTGGAACGGAGACAAAGTTATACCGTTAGTTTTGTATACAGCCGAGCCACTCAACACATATTGAACGGAGAAAAAGATAACCGTTAGTTGGAGAATAAAAGTGAGGAGAGAGAGGTGTTTTGCTAGTGCTACAGCGCTGTGTAACGTTGGTGTTGTGGTGTCGCCAAGGGAGAGGAGGGAGGGATATAACTCCTCCTGCATCGATCTGCCGACGGCGACGGGCAGGGGATAACAGAGACAGAATAGACCTTTAGACTGAGTTCGGTTGAGGCTGAACTCATATAAACCAACAGACTTTAGGTGATAGGTATAAGCCTAATCTATACCTTTCTGTTGAACTCATTCTAATTATTAATCTGGACCTTCAGAACATGCAGTATAGTATTATTAATTTGCTCAAATGTCGTGGCCTCACACAGTGCCAACTGCAGGTCTCGCCATCTCAGGTGCCAACTGCAGGTCTCGCCATCTCAAAGATGACAGAGCAGCATACATATGCAGCATCCCCCTGTTGGGGTTGCTCAATGCTGTAAAATATTACATAAATGTGTTTTTATGAATAACGATATTTGAGGAGCCTAATAATATTGCTACAGCATGCAATTATCTGAGGTGGGAGGCTCCACCTCCTGGCGAAACCATCTCCGTGACGTCAGCAACAAAATGGCGGCGCCCATGTTGATTTATGCTACATAAATGGACATAACAAATCGTTTTCTTAGAAACGCCTTATTTTTATAACGTGATTTTTTTCTGTGGTTTATCTAAATACTAATTTGATGCTATGACTATGTTTATATCGCTATGCTTCATCTCCCCTTTAAATGTATTTAACCAGGAAGTCCCATTGAGATACAAGATCTCCTTTGCAAGGGAGACCTGGCCAAGATGACAATAACATTTGCAATACATCACACAGCAATAAAATGTGCGATACAGAGCCCGTCTCTCTCTCTCTACTGGTTCAATTAATGTTTAAGTAGAAAAACGTTGCACTATAAAAACGAACTGGATAGTTGATAAACATTTAACTTCATTAGCTGAAGTATTCTAAAATCATTTAAGCCATTCTCCTTTTCTGTGTGCGTGTGTCTGTGTGTGTGCACGCGTCTCATATCTGGTCTGACATCAGAGGAGTTTGATAGTATTTACTGAGGATTGCCAGATAATGTTGATATTTAAACATTAAAAAATTTATAATACAAAATAAATATACATGATCATGCAACATAAAGAAATTGTTGTAGGAACGGTTTGGGAGAGGGAGGTAAGGGGTTTTAGATTGTGTGTTGTGAAGTTTAGACTTCAGAGAGGGAGAGTAAAGTACAGAAAAAAAAGGTACCGTTGGGTACCGGTATCGATTCCCAGGTAAAAAGAAACATTTTCAGGCTCGGTGTCCCGAACAGTCAGACCCACCGCGTAGGCCAGAATTGCAATTCGATTATTTCCCAAAATCGTGCAGCCCGACACCGAACATATTATCTGCTCATACTGTAAGTGATTTTCTTTTTTTATGCATCCGTTTTGTTCCAACTGGGCAGATTATAAATTAATTATTTCTCTGTCTGTTTGTTGTTTGTTGTTTTTTTGTTGTTAGACATCATTGAAATCGATCATTTCAGTTATCACTATTAGCATGTTCAAACTTGTTTTACCATAGGAACTTTTTGTTTACAGACCACATCATGTGGATGTTGGCAAATATCAGCTATCAGTCATGAAGAAGAAAAACTCTTGTTCAACGCCGGATTGAAGCGTTCCCTTTTCTTCTGTGCTTCACAGTTTGGCTGAGCACCAACGAAAAGTGGACGTGCATTGAATTTGAATCAATCACAAAAATATTAGTTATCAGCCATAACAGAACATGTATTAGTGGTTGTTATTGTCCAAAAGAACACCCAATAAAGATTCCCTCCACTGAAAAACATGTTGTTGCTTTTAGGTTAACTCCTCTCGGGAGGCATGGCTTTGACTTGACAGGCGTTATTTGTGAAGAGATTATCACCCAAGCGCCTTTTCCCACATTTCTCCCCCTAGAGAGGGAGAGCTCCTCTGTACATGTGTGACGTCACTAATAGATTGAACGTATCGATGAGAGATAAAACAGGAAGTTCCTTTGGGATTACCATCGTGGTCCAATATGTCGTAAAATAACACGCTCTGCTTCAGCGTACACAGAAAGCAGAGGAGGTATTATTAACACATCTTGAAAGAACATAAGCTAAAGCTGCCGCCTTGGAATTCTTGGTAAATAAACTAAATATCAATGGGTCCTGTCTTGTTACCATTTGCATATTCATAGATCCTTGCATTTTCAATAATGTGGGTTAAGAGACGTATGAATGAGGTACCTGTGATGGATGGGGCTCGTATGAACAGACCAGCTGACCAGGGACTCATAGAAAGAAACCTCTGCTTCCTGTCTGCTCTAGGGTCGAGGCACACACACACACACACACACCATCTCTCTGGATCCAGGACGCCTATTGTTTAATAACAGCGCAGCAGTGCTGCTTTTGCTTCCGCGTTTTCCCTGATTGGCTGCGCCATGCCCCGCGGCAGGCGCGGCAACCGCAGAGCGGAGCGGCAGAGCGAGCGGAGCGGCAGAGCGAGCGGAGCGGCAGAGCGCGAGCGGAATTATGTCATGTCCGCCATGATTTTCATTCGGCGCTTCAGCTCACCTGGCAGAGCAGCGGTCCGTTGTTGACGAGTTCGAATCCCATCAAATTTTTTTTTTTAAACATGATTTTTTTTTTAACGTGTATTCTTTCTATGGTTAAGGTTAGGCATGGTTAAGGTTAAGGTTAAGGTTAGGCATTGTTTCGGAGTTGGTTAAGGTTAGAACGGTTAAGTTTAGGCGCTGTTAAGGAGCTGGTTAAGGTTAGAGTTTGTCTTAGAGACAGCCTATTTCCGCGCTGCCGCTCTCCCGCGTTGCCGCGGTCACATGGTCAAATTGTCACATTCTTGCACTGCTGCGCTGTTAAAAAACAACACGCATCCAGGACACTTGTATGGCCATGGAACCTGCCACATATAGAGCTGGCCAATGTGCTGGTCTGGCACCTGTGAGGTTGAGAAGCCCCAGGCCTTTATAAATATATCCACCATCGATCAGCCCCACATGCTGAGATAAAAAAACACTGCCCAACGCATTGTGTATTAAAAAACTAGAAAGGTGCACTCTGTAGAACGCACATCTCCACCAAGCGACAGACGCTTAAGTGTAGGGGGTGGGGCAAACCGACCAATGAAAGCAGATCTTCCTGCATTATTTTTTTTTTTATCCACTTTTTCTATTTTTCTCCCATCCCAATTTTCATATCGTCCAATTCAACCCTCCCCTGTCTTCGAACGTTGTTTCTTGCCTCCCACAAGCCGGCTGCAATGTGGACTAAGTCATACATAGCACGAGTCCCCTCCGATACTCGAGGTAACAGCCGTCGCATCTTTTCACCTGCGCGGCTCGATCTTTCAGCGTCGGGGTCTGGGCTTTGAAGGGGCCCCGCCCCCGTCGCTTCTTGATTCTACTGCGCAGGCGCACCAACCGACCTGTAGGAGTCGCTGTGCACAACGCCCGATCCCCACCCTTCAGTTTCCCTCCCCGTAATACGACCAAATGTGTATTACTGTGGACGACCAGCTAAACTGAAAGCAATGTGGAGAGCAGGGCTCGAACAGGAGGCATCCTGTTCGAGCCTAGTCTCCAGCATTCGTTGCGAGCGCCTTGCCCACTGCGCCACGTAGCCGCCCCATCTTCCTGCATTATTTATATTACACTATTACAACTATATACACCATTACACTATTTAGTCATTGACACCTCCCAAACGGTTTGTTAGATATGAAAGATTAATTCATAAATGTTTCTAATGCATAGGTATAGCAACTATGGCAAGTTGTAAACAGGTGCCAGAGAGCCGGTTACCAGCGAACCTGTGTAGTATCGCCCTGTTGAGGTCAAAAGGTGTAACTTCATACTGAATATGTATTTCAAATAGACAATGATGGAAATTGATTCAAATAAAATACTTGTCGTTGACTGATGGGGAAAAGATATTCCAGAATCCAGGCCCCTGGCCTGCTGCTGTCAGTCAGCCTATGATGAGTAGCGTCCCGTCCAAACGGAAGTTTGCAAGATTAGCTGCAGTCAGAGGGACAATCGCATAATCCCCATTCCACCTGGCTGGCACTCAATGTGTTAAAAACCCACCCCCAAGCCTGATCCAGGACTGAGGATGACAAAGTAGGCCAGGGAGGATATAGTGCAGCCTACTGGCCAATCTGGCATGTTTTTTTTAAATCAATGTTGTTGTTTTTATTATAATAATAATAATAATAATAATAATAATAATAATAATAATAATAATAATAATAATAATAATAATAAAAGGCTCATCTAGAAAACAGCTGGCTCAGTTTGTGGCGTTATCCCTGTATCAACAACGATGTTGACAGTTACATTTTGTTGCCACACAATCAACAATTCTGTGCATGACCTGAAGAAGTGCGTTCTCTACCCGGCGTGTGCTGTAGCAAGCAGCCGCCACTGCAGCCTCCAGACTGAAGCAGGGCTCTCGGGTAGGGTATATCTGCAGAGCCGCAAGCTCAACGTCTGGGCGGGGCTTCGGGGCTTGTACTCTGTGTGAGGCGGGGCTTCGCGACTCTGCAGATATCCCCTATTGGGGCTCTCTGCCTCGGCTCTGTTGGTCATAGGCCGACTGGACCGGTCACGTGCGCGGCACCCACACACAGAGCACACACTGTCCTCCTCCGCGGCGCACAGGGCGACTTGATGCAGAGCGAGAGCTGAAGACAGCAGTTGTACTTTGCACCAAGTTATCACGCCGTACGGAGCCCTCCGATAAGCAAAACAATATGACGTACAATCACTCAGACTGGCTACACGTACGCCATCTAATAAGCAAGCATATTGGGTACCAACCAGAACAAAAACACAAAAGATGGAACTAAAAAAAAAGGAAACAAAGGAGAAACGGGGGGACGTAGCATTGAAAAGCGAACTTGTATTCAGCAGCAACAGATATGTATATACGACATGTCTCCCAGTCGAATGAAGCGTACTCATTCGGGTGGGGAGTAGACAACATGTCGTATACATTTATATCTGTTGCTGGATATATAAGTTCGCCTAAAAAAAGGCGACGTTTCTTCTCAGCAAACGGGCCACAATAACAGAGAGTCACGAGCTGCGAGGAGTTCCACAAAAGGCTGAGCGCGTGCAACTCGTTAGCCTCTCTGTTCGGCGCACGCAGCTCGGTCACCTCGTGCAACAGACATCAACTGTACGCTATTAACTGATTATGCAAAGTGCCTTCTGGGTCAGCTATAGGTAGCTGCAACTGTCACTCACATCCTTCTAGCCTCCACGATGAGAAACATACATAGCATACACACACAAACCCCCCCTCACCACACACAATACATACCTGAAAGCTGGATCCTCTTTGCCACATCTCGGAGGGGGCGAAAATGCATTTCTTTTGTTGAAAAGTTTTTGAAAAAGAGTCGGAGGCATTTTGTGTACCAAAACAAAGTCGGTACATTAAGTCTCTTTCTTGTCAAATCCAAGAGGAAATCTTGTTCCTTGTAACTGTCTCCATTGGTGTCCGAGTCATATGACAGGCGTTAGTCACACGAGCAAGCTTGGAAAACCCACTACATTCTTCTGATTGGTTGATCAGCCCACTGCTGCTTCCCTACAAAATACGCCGATTGGCCGATATTTTTGGCTGGGGGTACCACGTGGTCAATGGATTTGCTGTGTTGATGTTTTGTCTGAAAATCAAGACAGCATGATTATTCACAAATACTGTTTGCTTGGAATGAACAGTGAATCCCCCCTTCTTCCAAATGATGGAAGTTGCATTCAAAGCCGTACCGCGCTATGAGAAATCAAACAAACACATACACACACGGATAGGCTACATTCCTTTTTAAAAGTTAAATCATATTTCTTTACTTATTTCTTTATTATTTCCCATCTAGTTGTTTATTTATTTATGTATGTATTTATTTATTAATTTATGTATTTATTTATGTGTTTTGTTTGTTTATTCATTTACAATCAATATGGCCACTGTAGTACTCACGCAAAACTATGAAAAAAGTGGTTTAGACTTTTGGTGGTGGTGGCTATGCTAAAAGAGAAAGTATAAATAATAAACACATAAACATACTACATTCATGTATTTTTTTTTACAGTGAAAAAACTGTGGTCATATGAGGACTTTTAGAAATATATGTCTGACATCTAGTGGTAATATTGCACCATGACAGAATTTTTCATGCAAATACAGTAAGCTCTTTTCACATTATCTGGGAACATACTTGCTTACATCTGCTCTGTACATAATTTAGTATATAAAGTTCCTCTGAACTCTGATGCCTATATTCAAGGTCTGTTGCTTATACTCAACCTCTACCATTTGAACTCTGAACTCTGTTGCCTATACTCAACCCACACTTGTCAACACTGCCTACAACTGGCTTACACTGTACTCATAACTACATTCCTCTATCTATAGCATATCCATACAACACTATAGGATAGAAATGTACAATAACTATGTATACACCGTATATCTATATATTCTTATTTTACTAGGTCAGCCGATGATGGACAGATTATGTTACCACGTCCAAAATCAAATGCTTTAAAGAGGACGGTTGTTTATCGTGCCATCAATCATTGGAATAACTGCCCACTGAACATAAGTAAATTGAATAGTGTCTTTCAAATACCACCTGAGAATGCACTACTTAAATATGTGAGCAAAATATTCTGATGTTTATAATGATGTCTACAATGTTTTACTGTTTTTAGATTATCATTGTTAATTAAGTGAATTGTGATTGTCATATGTATCTCATGTATTCAGTTTCAGTTTCTTTAATAGTTGTCATACAGAAGTACAGAATACTTTTATACAAAATGCTTCTTACTGTTACGCTCCAGAGACTGTGCAAGACAAGATAAGTATGAAATAAAATAACATAGTATAGCATGTAAATTAGAAGTAAAAAAAATGAGGTCACAGTGTTCAGTATAGACATATGTACAATGTTCGATGCAGAGTAGACGTAACTGAGTTACCATATAATATACAATACTGTGTAGTGTACTAATATACAATACTATATAGTGCAAGGCAGAAATAGGATGAGGTGCAATTTAGGTACAATTTACAGTAGGTGTACGAGTTGTAGTGCAAATCCTTTATCAATAAATATAAAGTGTGTTTGTGTGATCTAAAGTGTGGAGAGTGGGTGCTGCAGTGTGTTGTTTGTTTAAGTGAGTGTGTGCGTGTGGGTGTGTGTGCTGTGTGCATTTGATGGTTGTTGCATAGTGTTTATTGTTCGTTTAGCAGCCTGATGGCCTGGGGATAGAAGCTTCTTCTGAGTCTTTCTGTGCTCGCCTTAAGACTCCGGTATCGCTTGCCTGACCGCAGCAGTTCAAAGAGGCAGTTGTTCGGGTGGCTCGAGTCCTTAATAATTCTCTTAGCCTTCCCCTTGCACCGCTTGTTGTAAATGTTCTGGAGGGTGGGAAGCCCCCCTCCAATTGTGCGTTCGGCTGAACGTGTCACTCTTTGTAGTCTGCTACGGTCTTGTGCAGTGCTATTCCCAAACCAGGAGGTGATGTTGCCAGTCAGGATGCTCTCTATTGTACATGAGTAGAAGTTCCTAAGGATCTTCTGACTGACTTGGAACTTCCTTAGGCGCCTGAGGAAGTAGAGGCGTTGTCGTGCCTTCTTCACAACACTGTCAATGTGTGTGGTCCATGTCAAATCCTCGGATATGTGGGCTCCGAGGTACTTGAAACTGTTCACTCTCTCAACCGGTGCCCCGTCGATGCTGAGGGGGCTGTAGTTCTTGACCCCCGACCTCCTGAAGTCCACAATCATCTCTTTTGTTTTGCTGACGTTCAGGGAGAGGCAGTTCTCCTGACACCACTGTGACAGGTTCTCTACCTCTTCCAGGTAGGCCCTTTCGTCGTTGGCAGTATTGTTATGTTTTGTGTTTTTTGTTGTCTTTCTGTGTGGACCGAAGACTAGCTTGCCACTTAGGTGGCAGCTAATGGGGATCCTTTTAAACAATAAACAACAATAAATAATCTTGTACCACTGTATATAATAATACTGTACTGTATTAGTCTAGCATATTTACTACTTGTATATATACATACTCACATGTTAAACTGTATATTGCTATGCACTTTACTGTTTGCTTGGTTAGATGCCAACTTATTTTCACTATACTGCACTTGTACTGTGACAATATCTTGGAATGACAATACATCTGAATCTAATTTATTCTCAGCATAGCCAGACTATTTTTCATACGTACTGTAGCACCCTGAAAATATGGCTATTATTCAGAAGTGCTGACTTGCCTTTTTATCTCCCCTGATGCACCAAGACCTACTAATTAGTCCCCATTAATATTCCCTCGAACAATGACGCAGGCTCCTCCTTGTTCTACCGGCTGGAATATGGATTATGAACAATAACCCTGGATCATATTCTCCACTCAGTGTTTCCCTTTGGGGCTAGTAGGCGGTACCAGCAGGGGGCGCCGGTGGCAGGCAGAGAGCGTACGAGAGAGACGGAGAAGGAAGCAAGCCAACTGAGACGGAAGTGCGAGGAACCAGCCTCTTCGACATTGGACTTGGATCGGTTCGGTCGTGTCTGGACAGAGCCCCGTAGTGGACCACGGGTGAACGGATTGAACTTGAGTATATTACGGGTTATCCTATAAAAGTAAACGTAGTAGCGTGTTGCATGTTTCCCTACTGAATACCCTAGCGATACAACGAGTTATCCTAGAAGAAGTGCGGTATAGCCAAGTGTGGCTTAAGTTAAAGATATTCCCTCTAGTGAGGTGCCCCGCCAGCGTGGCGTGAAGAGGACCGGTGTTTAGAGACACCCTGCGTTACTATATATCACGGCTAGCAGGAGGGCTGTTTGGGACCCAGAGTGTAGCTTCAGTGTCAGTGAGGGCAAGTTTATGGATGCGCGTCGACCCAGCACCGGCTGTCTACAACCAGTTTTCACCGGCGTCAACGTCGGCTCTGCACCGGCTGTCTTCAGTCAACACGGGAGTTCGTCCCGACCAGCAGAGGTCGCCATCACCCAGCACGCGCTCTCAGCCCACTACTGCCCCTCTGCTCCAGCCCCGCTTGCTAGCGGCCGTGCCGAGAGCGTTCGACGCCATCTTGCTATCCGGACGGTGGTGGCGCGGCGAGGCCGCCATCTTGGTTGAGTACATTAGGGCTTCGGTGCCCAGGATCTTATTGCACAGTACACAGTGTGATGTGGCCTGCGGGCGAAGCTAACGTTGCTAACTACAGTTCATAGGGGTACCCCATCAACAATATATGCCGGCATTAGTATAGGACTTTTGTTTGGTATTTTGGGCCCACATTTTTTATTTCCTTTGAGTGTGATAACGTGTTGTGTCTTTAATAATAATTTCCCATCTAATCAACCCTTTCCCAGTGGGGAGGTTACAGACTAGAGGTCTTATACTTGGTACTGACCCAGACGTGGGCGATGAGTCAAATGCATTAAAGTATATTATTCCTGGTACTAACACAGAGGTGTGTGTAGAATATACGTGGACATAAGGTATCGAGTTACAAATTGGGTAATAGTAAGATTTCATTCTATTTGACCCAGTGCCTTTAAATCTTTGTAACTGACCAGTATAATTAACTATAAAGAATTAGATGGGAGTTCTGTGTGCGTGTCCATTCATGAGCCGTTTAACAACTATTTTGGTGTGGGTAACGTTAATACAATTAACCCCTTCCTATTCCACCTTTCCCTTTTTATTGTAAGGTTTCTAGTGTCACTGAGGGAGGGTACTGCTTGCGGGGGGAACCAAGTTATTTATTTACAATTCAGTCACTAGGTGTGGGAGGGTCACAGGAGTAATTGGGGGAAGTGGGAGCGTGTTGGGGAGTACTGCTGACCGCCCTGCTGCAGGGGAGGAAGACCAGAGTACCAGACCAGGTTGGTAAATCCCGGGCCCCATCTACTCACACTGCCAGCCTCCAGTTGAAGCTCCAGACTCAAAGACGGAGGTGCAGTCAGACAGAGCTCTACTGTGTCTCGCTACCCAGTGATTGTGCCCACCCGTTCCCACGAAGCAGGGATAATCCACCCTGCTACACGTACATTTATACATCTGCCCTGATCTGATGCCACGGTCTTTGTTTTGGGTAGGTTACACTCTTTACAGCCGTATTATATGGTAATATGAATACCAGTAGCCTAGACTGTATTATACACCATCTGCTCACTGTCTGTATATACAACTCCTACGTTACAGCATTTCACTTGGTTAATTTCAATACTCACCTATGCACTTGTAGATTTGATCATTTACATGCATCTTAAATGGCAAATACCTCTGGGGAAAAAATTACTGTAATTGTGTGTTAATTAATTTACTGTATATTCTGATAGATCTTCTACATGTCATCTGTAAACGGCTGTGGGGACAGATTTATTATTTGTGCCTTTGTTTGAGCATTTATACTGACACACTGTTGTCATCTTTATCATAATGTATGTCATTATGTGCAATCATTTATTTTCAGGTTACATAAATGAAACAGAGTGTACATACAGTCTTCTCACTGTGAATAAAATAACATTGCAACTCCAGCCTGGCTGAATCAGAATCAAGACGAGTGCAGGCAAGACCAAAGCGACTACAGCAGAGAGAGCAACCCTTTTCTCTAACGGCCAAACGACTACACTACAGCAGAGAGAGAGCAACTCTTTTCTCTAATGGCCAAGCGACTACACTACAGCAGAGAGAGAGAGCAACTATTTTCTCTAACGGACAAGCGACTACAGCAGAGAGAGAGCGACCCTTTTCTCTAACAGCCAAGCGACTACACTACAGCAGAGAGAGAGAGCAACTCTTTTCTCTAATGGCCAAGCGACTACAACAGAGAGAGAGCGACCCTTTTCTCTAACGGCCAAGCGACTACAACAGAGAGAGAGAGCAACTCTTTTCTCTAATGGCCAAGCGACTACTGGTCTCTGACAAGAACAAGTTACAGGTTGACAAACCCCTCGGCAGAATCTGCACCTGGCTCGCTGATAACAAACTATCATTACACCTGGGTAAAACAGAGACCATTCTCTTCGGATCAAATAACAAACTCAGCAAGACCGACGGCTTCTCAGTTACAGTGGGTGACAATATTGTCACAAGGAAAGATGAAATTACATACCTGGGTTCCATCCTAGAGGCAAATCTTTCCTGTGACAAAATGGCATCCAATGTAATAAAAAAAAGTCAACCAAAGAACTAGATTCTTGTACCGGATCGCCTCTCTGGTAAACAAGAAAACCCTGAAGACTGGCAGGAGCACTCATTCAAGGGTACTACGACTATGCTTGCACCTCATGGTACCAAAGCACCTCAAAGGCGCTAAAAACAAAATTACAAACATCACAAAACACACGGGTCAGACTACTTGACCTTACTCCTAAAACCCACCTCACCCCTGCCCACTTTGACAACCTAGGATGGCTTAGAGTAGACGACAGAGTACAGCAACTTGCAATGGGCCTGGTCTACAAGATACACTGCACCACTAAGGTACCCATGTACATGTCGAAATACATCCCAAAGGTCAATGAATACCATGACCACAACACCAGAGGGAGCTCCACAAATCATGTTAAACCCAGATTCGGCTCAAACAAGGGACTAAACACGTTTCGCAATTATGCCACATCAATGTGGAACGCCCTACCCACAGCTGTAAAAGAATGTGAATCACTACCCACCTTCAAAACCACTCTCAAAGAGCACCTACGGGAGACTGCAATTCGAAACTGGCCCCTGTAAATGTCCAAACCCAACCCCCTCCAATGTAGTCCCCCCCCCCCCACCTCCAATGTACAGTCCCCCCCCCCACCTACCCAACCTCCTCCAATGTACAGTGTCTTCCCCCTCAAATGTATATACTCTCTTTTTAGACTCTTTTTGTACTCATAAACAGTACTGTATATTTGTAGATCTGGTATGTCATAAATGTCTAGATGTAACAGTACTGTCTATCTGTATGTCATGTATGTCATATATGTTATGATGAATTGAAATGATGTAAACAAGACGAAAGTCTTTCTCTGGTCTGCATCCCCTTAACAATTGTGTGTATTGAGCTGTACTGTATTGTACCCATTCTGCAATCTGTTAATAAAAATGTCAATCAATCAATCAATCAAGACTACAGCAGAGAGAGAGCAAACTCAACCCTTTCTGACCACAGCCAACTCTCCCCTACTCACTCTCAGTGTGTTTGGGGGGGGGGGGGGGGGGGGGGCGTGGCCTTCCGTTCACCACACATGCTTGATAGGACAAAAAAGATGGTGACGGTGAGGACCAGGACTAGATGTGACTGATGGCAGTGATGGGCCAATCAGAATAGATTGCATATCTGATATGGCTTGGTTGTCAACAGTTCTAACATTTTGGGTAATTTTATATCAACATACCATACAAAGAAAATGCAACAAGATTGAAAAGCAAGATTTTCATTGTGCTGAATCTTTAATTTTGCGAATCTTTTTAAAGTAGGCGGGAGCGACTCAGGGTCTGGATCCAGGCAACTGCAGCATCACTGACGAAGATCAACACAAGCCCAACAAAAACCAAGAGTGCAGTGAAAAGCCTGAAAATGGAAAATCATTTGTCCCTGTCCCAGATGGGAGACCGCCAGATGTGTTCAAGGCTGGACTTTGTGACCTTTCTATCACGGTGCAGATGCTACACTCACTCCAAACTAAAATGTTGGAATACAGTATGGCCAGGTGCATCATTAGATCAATTTGGAAGGAATGGAACTCTACTTTAAACTTTGTAGATAAAAAAAATAGCCTTAAATAAGAGTCATGCCAGACTCTATGAGTACTATTTGGCAGGTTGCGCCATTGTATAGTCGTTTGATAAAATCACTCTTCATCTGGAGTCAGACTGCAAACCAAACAAGTGTAGCCGGTGTGATCTTACTGTTGTGTATTTCGATTCGACCCCTGTTAAGGGATCGCCCTGAGTGGGAGTTGAACCCCGGTCTCCCGCGTCACGGGCGGCATCACAGACCACTATACCAAGAGGTGAATTCACTTCTTGCTATTGGGTCTGGATGCCTCTGGGGAGTGAGTTTTACTTGCAGTACCGCTTAACGTCCACAGCCACTTCACTTACTGTCCCTCGTGACTGTGGATAGACTGCGGTACCTCCGTTACACAAGCAACAGAATCCATTGCCATTTAAAGCCCCATTTAGGCTCCCAATTATTCCCCAATTTGCATGAATTCCACATAGATTCATAATCATATCTCTTTGTTATTGGTTCATTCTAACAACATTTTACACTTGTGAATAATCAGATGGATTTGTATCTCCCATAGCAGCTAATATCAGTACCTCAGCAACCTGGAAAGGGATCGACACTACTTGACATTTACACAAAATGCCACTTGTGTTTTGAGAGATTCACTAGAACTTTTTTCCCTCTCACTTTCCTTTTTTTTTTAAATCTTTTTCCCCCTCCTTCTTTTTTCCGATTTTTCTCCCATCCCACTGTTAGTCGTTATGCCAATTCCCAACCCCCTTCCTGGTTGTTGCGCACTTTCCCCTACTGTTGGTCCGAGAGGCCGGAGACTGTCACATGCTTTCCTCCGACGCATGTGCAGCCAGCCGGCAGCCAGCCTGGCCGCGCAGATTCTCACCGGGAGAGTGTAACGTGGAAGGTCTCACTACCTCTCTCCAGATCCTACCCTTGCTGAGCAGGCGCCCCGACCGAACTGTAGGGGTCGCTGTCCAGAACGCCCAGGACCCACCCACGGCTCCCCTCCCCCTAACTCAGCCAAACGAGTTAGTATAGCGATCAGCCCGAGCCAAGGCAATGCTGACTCTCCGGGAGTCGAGACCACAGCCTCTTGCATTGGTGACAAGCACAATCTCCGCTACGCCACCTGACCGCCCTTTTCATTGTTTAAAACAAAAACAAACACAGAATTCTGTAAAAGGTTTAGCATTTTCTAGAATAGACGTGTTCTTCAAAACACAATGCATATATATATATGTTAATCCTATTACCTAAGAACGGTCAATGTTATATAGTTTATCAAACTTGGTGATTCATGATGCAATGAATGAAAACTTCATTACAAAACAGTTTCTGAAGGAGAAAAGAAAAAAGCAACAACAGATTAAAATCATTCCAGAATATCTTTTTATTTGTTCTGTTCCCATCCCATCCCCCACCCTCCCCTTTCCCTATTGCTGCACTCGATCATTACAAGGATATGGTGCTGATTCCTGTTTACAGCAGAATAGATAAATAAATAGTACAATTCATCTCACTACACGCAAAAAAAGAAAAAAATTCCATTCAAACCGTTGCATTAATAAATATGCTTACATCTAGCTGTCCTTATTTATATGTACATCCACATTGTTTGTCTTTATGCTTTGGGATGGTAATAAACTAAAAAATAAGCCTATACATTTCATCTTCTACGTGTAAACCTGGAAAGAAAAAAAAAGAAACATTTAAGTTTGGAGAACCAGTGCAATGTTAATTCAGTCAGAAAAAGATGATTGTGGAATTTGTCATTTCCTTTGCCATTTTTCAGCTTCAGATGTGTCATTTGATTTATTATAACTGTTCTAGTGCACCCTCTCTGAGCACAGACAACTCTCAGTATGCTGAGGGGGCGTGGCCCACTGTTCACTGAGATGTCAGGTTAGGATCATTATACATGAAACTTCCAAATGTAAACAAGTTCATGAGACCAGTCAATCTCCTACACAGAGTTGGACGACGTTCCACTTGTGTTCCACTGTCAAACATCTCTGCCCAAAGAGAAACGACCTAACTAACCGGTGCTACCTATACTATATTATCTTCCCTTAGCATATGGAATAAATATTATATTATTGTCCCCCCCCCCCCATATTTGTTAGTCTCTTTTATAAATAAGAACCAAAAATGCGTTGAAAAAAGTCAAATTATTAAATTTCACAGCATCTGTGCAGCCTTGTTTATTCACTGTGTCCATGGAAATGACGATGAACGCAGCCATAAAGCTATGGTTTACTTTTCTGATAACTACATCACTGCATAACTCATAAATGTTAAGACAAGCTTAATTTTCTGTTATTTGTGATAGTCTGTATGCATCCAATTTAAAGTTACAGCCGTTATATATATAGTTGTAGCCATTCTTTCAACCTATTTTAGTCACAGATGTCCCGGTTGGTTGGTACACATTTTGGCTCTCTTGGGCAGAGCCGTTTAGCAGGCTGTGACATACAGGTGTAGCAACTGCTCTGAGTAGGAGTGTGGAGCAAAGTATGATCAGTTGCTATGGGAGATGAACATTGGCTAACTGCACTAGCAGGTGATAAATAAATGGTCACAGTTGCTGTGGGAGTTTCTGAAACAATGAACTCAATTGTAGCAACGTAGCTTCATTGCTTGTTCATCGACTAGCTCGCTGATATCCTTTACAGCTACTGACAACTGGCAGATAGACTGATGGGCCAATCAGGGTAACCTGAGTAGATTATGCAATGTTGACATTAAGCAGATTGGTTATCTGAAACGGTTTGATTGTGTTGATATCCAAGGGGGATCTAGATATCAAAGAGCTTTAGCATTTTCACAACAACAATCAGTTTTAACATATTGGGCAATTTCTACATCAACATACCCTTCTGTTTAAAAAAGAAAAGAAAAATGCAATGAGATTGAAAAAGATGATTTTCATTGTACTGAATCTTTAAAGTCCATTGGTCTATCCTCCTTCAGTGAATAGAACCAGGCCTTGACTACATGAACAAAAATAATAACTTGCACTAGCAGCTGTAGCTGTGGACGGCTTTCCTGTTTGTAATGCCTGTAAAGTATAATGGTTCCTCCTCTTCAAGTGTCACGGTAACGGTCCCAGAAATGCAGGGCAAACTGCATGCATTGCCCTGAGCCCTGGTTTTGCATTTTGTTAGTTTTCGTCTTTTTTTTTTTTTCTCTCTTTTACCTGACAAACTCTTCTGAGTGCAAATATGGGTAAAAGAAAGTTGTGATTGTTGTGATGTTGATGGCGGTGGTGTTTATTTGCAATCTTGTTGATTATTATGGTAGATCAGGTCTTCATATAATGGAGGAGCATGCAGGCTAAACTGACTGCCACAGCCGTGTACTGTAAGAATGAATGAGCAGGTGAGTGAGTGAATGAATGAATGAATGAATGAATGAATGAATGAATGAATGAATGAATGAATGAATGAATGAATGAATGAACGAAGATTGTAATTTGGTTGTAGCACAAACACTGAAATGCCCCCCTCCTGCATGGAGTAACTTGGGCAAACATTTTCATTAGTGGGTGTAGCAGAGGATGGTATTATAGTCTCATCAGTCCATCCTGACAGGCCCTCGCTGTGCCGTCAGTACCTCCTTTGATTGGTTCAAAGTCTGTTGGTGTACTATTTGGTTTTTATAGTCCATTACTGTCCGGCACAAATCATTTACATCGTCTACAGTAGTGCACACATCTTCTTGAGCTACAATAGAGACAGACTTCAAACATTTGCTGTTGTAAGAGCGGATTTGGATTGTGGTCGGTTGGTTGGCCGGTAGGTAGGTTTAGAGACTGACGAGGAGAGAGGGTGAAGGAAGTAAGTATGGATAAACGTAAAAAAAAAAAGCATTGATGAGATGCTGCTGCTGCTTTAGGTGGAGGGGCAGGCAGCAGGCCAGGCATGGACACTTTCCAAAAAAGCATTTTAAAGCTAAGATATATCATCTTTGCGGTTATTGTTAAGTCAACAGACAAGAGACGATCTTAAGTCTTAAGATGCTGTTGGGAAACGAGACCCCCCCCCCCCCCCTGCAGGGCCCTTTCACATGGAGATGCTGCTGTAGAGATCCTCGATCCTCCCCTTGAAGAACTCCCTCAGCTCGGGTCTCTTGGCCTTGAGCGTCGGGGTCAGGAGGCCATTTTGAATGGAGAACATCTCGTTGTAGACGTAAATGTTTTTCACCTTGAAGGGACAAACGGGGGGGGGGGGGGGGGGGGGGACAAAGAGGAAACGTATAAAGTGTTAAACTGAGATTCATGAAGTATGCGATTTTCTCGATGGCTCTCTCTGGTGCACAAAGCTCTGCTTAAACTGGTTCCCTCGTACCTAAGTGTGCTTCTGTGCACAAAGCAATATAAGTATGCCCTTCGTTCTCAAGCTGTTCTAACACTGGAAGTTCCCCATATGAGAACTGAATTGGGAAAAAGGGCTTTTAAATATGCTGCTCCTTCATCTTGGAACAAGATACAGGAGGACCTAAAATTACCAGGACTGGTCACCCTCGGAGAATTCAAAGCCATTTTAAAATCCTACGAACTCAGTTCCCTTGGTCAGTGCAACTGTGTTTGATCATTTGCCTGTTTGATAACTTGCCTGAAATTGGAGCTTGATGTAAATGTTTTATCTGTATTTTATTGTGATGTTCTTTTTTATGTTGAAACTTTCTGCTGCCTTGCTTGGCCAGATCGCTCTTGAAAAAGAGATTTTAATCTCAATGATGCTTATCTGGTTAAATAAAGGATTTGATTGATTGATTGATTGATTGATGTGACTCTCCTCTGTCATTTCCACTCACACGGATGCAGCAGACCGGTTTTGAGCTTCATGCACGCTTGGAAAGAGAAGGTTTATGACAGCACATGTATTATGTCTCTACTACTTAGATTAAACTCAAATGTATTGTCATCATACAGTACAGTACAACGAAAAGACGTTTGGCATCCAACCAGAGTGCAAATGTAGCAGTAAAATGCAACAGCAATATACAATGTACATAATTAAACTGGGTACAAAATATACCAATGAGTACTACTGAATGTAGTGCTAATCAGATGCATGTACAGAGTTGTAGTATAATATATGTACAGTGATACAGGTGTAAAGATAGTATGGTTGTAGTCATACTGGCCAGCAGCCTAACAGTAAAAGTAGGTAAGTAGGGATGTTCGATATTGGCTTTTTTACCGATACACCGATATTGTTCAACTCTTAATTTCCGATACCGATATCAACCGATACCGATATATGCAGGGCCCCCCCCCCCCCTACCCCCAAAAACTGAATAATTTCAGGTAATTAACATTACATATCTCTTGTTGTGGAATTAACACAACATTATGCATATCTTTTTATTTTTTGTATCTCTCTTTCTCAGATTTTTCTGTTTTCTCCCCGTCCCAATTTAGTCGTTGTGCCAATTCCCCCCCCTCCCCTACCTGGTTGTTGTGCGCATGTTCTCCTACTGGTCGGTACAAGGGAACCCTGAAGTATCCACACGCTTCCTCCGACACGTGCGGCGACAGCCAGTGGCTCTCTTCTCACCTGGCAGCGAGGGCTCTCATTGGTGAAGTGTAACACGTGGGAGGTCACGCTGCCTTCCTCAAGTCCTGCCTCCGCTGAGCAAGCGCCCAGACCTGACCTGTAGGCGTCGCTGTCCACAACGCCAGTTTCCCACCCACGGCTTCCCTCCCCCTAACTCAGCCAAACGAGTTAGTATAGCGATCAGCCCAAGCCAAGGCAATGCTGACTCCGGGAGTCGAGACCGCAGTCTCTTGCATTGGTGATGAGCGCAATCTCCGCTACGCCACCTGACCGCTTCTACATTATGCATACTTTTGACAATAAATTAAATCAGAATTTGTTCTTACTTGCTTGCCTGGGTAAATAAAGGTTAAATAAAAGTAAAAATATATATATATATATTTTTAAACCGATACCGATCATTTCCGATATCACATTTTAATGCCAATATCGGCCGATAATATCGGTAGGCCGATAATATCGGACATCCCTATAGGTAAGGGATATGTAGGTCTACAGATATAGATATAATATCTACAGATATGTAAAACGACTTTTGTGCAGGTAAATACAGATAGGTGTGGATAGATATACTGTATATGCGGTGAGAATAAATATATATACAGAGCTATCATACAGAGCTATGGGTATATGCAGGTATATAAGTAAGTATATAGAGGGGTTATATGCAACACTTTTAAATAGACTAAATTGACTTTGATACTGATACCGTATCACAGATACTGGTTCTAAAACGATAACACATCTAAAACATTAGCAGCTGACATTAGTTTATGTCATCGAACTGTCAGGATATAATCTTTACTCACATGTGCTCCTAAATAATCTTTTGTCGTATTTTTGGTCATAAATGGAGTGAAACGCTGATACTATCGAGTCCTGCCTTTAGGGAGAATTACAAAACGGACAATATGGAAAATGCCTTGGTGTGTGTTCAGCCGACACTGTTGACACACCCACTACGCAAAGCGTGCGCTCTCTCTCTCACACACACACACACTGCTCCAGTCACACATCCACTCAACTCATCGAAAATACGGCATCAGGCTATTATTCTAAAAGTATCTAACGGCTGGGTATTGAGATACTTTTCTAGTATCGGTGTATCGTGCAACCCTACTTATAAACAAGGCGCCCTGTCTTCTGTGGAATATCAAGTGTTGCCAAAACATGTCTTTCAAGAAAATCACATTCAAATTACACACAGAATAATACACTGGAACAAGGCTGCTCTAAAACCAAACACTTAGGAATAAATGTAATCTGCCATTGTAACATTGGCAAAGGTCTTAGAGACTAATGAGTATTTCGAGTCTAAATATGTATTAGTCACTAAGGCTCATGTGCTAAAACCATGCAAACAACATATTACATAATATACTCTCAACTGGAATTACACAATATCTTGTGGTTTCTACCCATTTTGGTATACAAATACCCATGTATACTGAAGCACCACATGCCCACCTGCTCAAAAGAGTGGAGACCGCTGGCCTTGCCCAGACGCACCAAGTCTTCCAAGATAGCCTTCTTCAGTTGCTGTTTATAAAAAAGAAGAAATAAGAAATCACAGCATATTTATTTTCCTTTATAATGCTTCAATAGTATACTCTATGCATGACAACAACTGATTTTAAAGGTGCTGTGAGTGATATTATTTTGTTAAAATAGCTCTACATTCTGACAGACATGAGTGTTTGGTCATTAACATGACCTCTGCTCTGCAGTAAACAGAAAGTACATTTGATACAATCAGGAGAGAGAACCCTAGATACTTTTACGTATTTCAAGATATCTTGACAAGCCAACATTTCTGGAAGATTATTTAACTTTTTTCAAGCACATAAAACTAGTTTTTATTTCTTATTTTTGCAGTGTGGAGTTCTCTCTCCTGATTGGATAAAGTGGGAACAGGATACCAGAACATTTATTTTCTGTTTACTACAGAGCAGAGGGACTGGGATACCCATGTTACTGACTACAGACTCTATCAGTGATGGCTGTCAGAATGTAGAGCTATTATTTTAACATGTAGACCACTTATTTTAACAAGGAAAATACCACTTACAGCAACTTTAAGCTAATGAGATGAGATTAGATAAGAAGAACTTTATTGTCCCCAATAAACCACTTATATCTATGATAAGTACGATAACTGCTATAGAAAAGTACTGAGAGCTTAAAGGGGAACTATGTTCAACTTCAGAATTCATACATGTTATTCCTCTGGTCTAAGACAGACAGGACACAATTATTAATGAAAATGAGCAACTCTCTCCCAAATCCAAAATCTAGAGTGCTAAAACTCAAAAGTGTGATGTCAGAAAAGCATAAAGCTGCTCCATAGACAATGGATTGGATTGGGAAAGATGTTATAGGTGACACTGAGAGCACCCAGGGGAATGTTCATAGGTACATTTTCTGTTTCAGAACTGAGGACACTACTATAGAATAGAAGCTCATTTGGATATAAAAAATTAAACAAATGTTCTGTGGCTCCACAAAATGGTCTCCCTTTCATTGTCAATGGAGCAGCTCCAGACTTTATACTTGATGACATCACAGGTTTGATTCTTACTCCTCTGGTTTCTGGCTTCGGGAGAGAGTATCACAAACATTGATTGAACTGCCTTAGGCCATGAAAAGAACACATTCGATTTTTTTTATTTGAATGGTTTTCACCTTTAACTCTTTCAGTGCCACTCACGAGATTTCTCGTGTTTTTTTATAGGTGGTTGCTAGCCACTCACGAGATTTCTCGGATTTTTTTTTTTTTTTTTTTTTTGCGATCTGAAAAATTATTGCATCACCCGAGCCTACCCGAGTATAGCCGAGGGGCGCCGACGATCACTGTGGAAAAAAGCGCCCCCTGTCGTCTCCCAGATGACATAAGTGATTTTGGAATGGACTCAATGAAAATGAATGGGGAAAAAAATCCGGTACTCCACATTTTCCAGTTCACTGATCCAGCCGGGGTTACCACAGTTCATTCTGGAGCCTCAGATCCCCGCGGATCATAGAGATCTACTGTGTCGCGTTGGATCCATACACTTATCGATTTTTTCGAATGGTGATCAGGAATTGGAATATACCAGTTGGATACCATCTGATGTCAGGTAAGGACTCTGTGTTATCAGTGGTAGGATAATCGGAGTAAGTTTGATGAAGTTATAAGCTGTTTTGTGAAATGTCTTCTTTCGGTTTCATTGTAAAAGTCCGTGAGGAAATCAACGGGGCGATTATCAGTGCGCGGCCGTAATGTGCGTGCGTGCACGTATAATATTGATCATCTAGCGTTTATTTGAAAACGATTCATAAAAAGGCCGACGAATATCAACGTTGTGGAATATTCCACTAAAAGACGATTTTCATAGAATGCTCCAGAATGAGCTGTTTTTTATATCAAAACGGGGGCTTTTCTAACTGCTCTGAAACGGAAACGACGCGATAAAAAAAGAATCTGCCTTCACAGCACTGACTGGAAAATAGTATTTGATAATGCGATGGGCAGATTAGACACATAGCCATAATTTAAAACATAGATTAGGCGATATTAACGTTAACATTGGCGCGGATGGTGGCATTCAAGCGGTAAAATGGAAAACCAGGCATGGCATTGAAAGAGTTAACACATTGCCCGCCGGGCATTGTACCCATTATTGTACCCAGTCTGCCAGCGCTATAAGTCTATGGAGTGGCTCACCTTCTTTGCAGGGCTATAACTTTTTAAATTGTATTGCTATATTGACATTATTATGGCCCATTCAACATCGATTATCTATCGTTCAGGATGTGGGAACGTTATACTTTTTCATTCATACATTCATACAAAAATACCTTCTAGAATATAAGTATGTTTTTATCGTTTTCTGCAGTAATTCCTAGAACGTGAGTTATAGGCCTAAACGCATATATAGATTATCGATTGCCGTTTCCCCCCTATACACGCTATATAAAAAAATTAAACTGTATATGATTGGTATACGTTATGCTTCATCATGCGTGGAAGAAAGGGGGGGGTCGTTTATAATTCCCCAATCATCAGTAACTGCTTTATGTAGTATGGGTGGATATATTGATCAGATGGTTTGCAAACAAGGAAACTCACAATTGGGTTGAAAGTAACGTTAGTGTCCTCTTACCGTGGGTCAAAGAGACTGGCGGTGAAAGATCCCAAGTATACGACGTCGATCGCCTAGGTCCATTTCCGGTTTGTATGTCGCAATAAACGGCGAAATCATATAGATTATTAAGTTTAGAAAGCGATCCATTATGTACATTGTGTCTGTCGGGAGTCATGCAACGATATCTGACGGCCGGATGAATTTAATCGACGCAGCGACATCAGCCATATCCTGTAGTCGAGTGTAACTCGCCCGACCATCCACCAGGCGGCGGTATTGAGCCGTTGTTGCGTCACCTATAGGGTCCAGCTGGAGCGTCGCGGCTGTATATATGAATTATGAATGCCATGGCGAATTTTTTTTATTTTGATCTCAATAACGCTGTACAGCGAGGTCTGGCGGTCAACGCATGGCGGGCAATAACGCTGTAAAGCGTTTCCGGCAGTGGATGTGTTAAGGTGTAATGTCATGTCACCTACCGTATTTTTACAGAGGTCGCGGTAGCTGCCCAGCATGCCTTTCTTCTTGGCCCAGGCAGGCATCACCTCTGGGTCTGGGACCACAATACCCACCAAGCAGGACTAGAGGAGAGGACATACACACAAGATATGAGGCAAGAAAACATCTAGCAGTCAGCCAAGAGAGAGGAGAGGCTTACAAGGATTCAGGCAGAGCTAACTTATTACATATATAACGCATTGTCTGGCTCATCAAACCCAAATGGTGTATTTCTTTTTGGGGGGGGGGGGGGGGCATATGGACAATGAAAGATTTACATACAAATCTCCCACTGCCTATTTTAATGTGAGACCAAGAGACTGGCTACACAGACAGTTGGGAGACAGAGAGATAAGTGAATGGGGATGAAATAAAAATAAGTATTACCCAGAGGAGCACAGTATGTTAGGAGAAACATGAGGAGAGCATTGGTGGAAGACGTTTTATTTATTTAATTTTTACCCAGGGACAGTGCATATATTAACCAACATCTTCAGTTTCCACATCAAGGTAAATGTGCCAGAATTATCTAATGAGCTAGTTTTCATCTGTAGTGTGGGAGGAAACCGGAGTACCCAGAGGAAACCCAGGCAGGGAGAACATGCAAACTCCACACAGAAAGGCCCCCTGCTGGGGTTCGAAGTAACCCAGGACCTTCTTGCTGTGAGGCAGCAGTGCTAACCAATTCTAATTAAGTAAAAGTAGAGACGTATTTGCTATTGAATGTACTTAAGTATCTAAAGTAAAAGTATGCATTGTACATGACGTTTGTGTATTCCAGTGCTTGGGAACGTTCAATCCTCGATCCACTGACCTCTATAGGTTATGTTAAAGTGGTATGTGGTCCAGTTCTGCTGCTCTGATTACAGGTTATGTTAAAGTGGTATGTGGTCCAGTTATGCTGCTCTGATTACAGGTTATGTTAAAGTGGTATGTGGTCCAGTTCTGCTGCTCAGATTACAGGTTATGTTAAAGTGGTATGTGGTCCAGTTCTGCTGCTCAGATTACAGGTTATGTTAAAGTGGTATGTGGTCCAGTTCTGCTGCTCTGATTAAGTCCTCTTGAAGTTGACAGGCTTCAAATGTGAACGTATATAATCTTCATACATTTCTGCCATGAAATTAACTATTACTAGTATTTTTTTACTCAAGTATTGTACTTAAGTACAATTTTGAGCTACTTGTACTTTATTTGAGTATTTACATTTTACTTTTACTCCACTACATTTCAATGTTCATATCTGAACCCATCAGTTACTAGTTACTTGGAAGAAAAACTAACCCTGACTAACCTTACAGTCATGCACTTGTCCTAATATACTAACCTACACTGTAGCACTCAACACTTTGATGAACATTGTTACTCAGCTGATAGAGTTGTGCCCTTACTGATGACTTGTCGTACAGAAAGGCAATACTTCAGGACATTTTCAATGTGGCAGAATTCCAAATAGGATTTACACAAATAGGAACACAGGCTTGACACGGTGGCCCTGGGCTCAACTCACTAATCTCATTCACACCCATTGGGAAGCTAAACACAGATGGTAAGACTCTATTAGGAGGGATCTACTCCATATTGAAGTGTAGGGGTGTCTGGATGAGTCGTGGCTAGACTGGATACAGTCTAGATGGAAGTAAGATCTTGTGAACTTTGTGGTTTATCATTTGTAATCGCTGTATCTTCAGTAAGGTTATGGTTAAGGTTTACATTGCGCGCACGTGTGTGTGTGTGTGTGTGTGTGTGTGTGTGTGTGTGTGTGTGTGTGTGTGTGTGTGTGTGTGCGTGCGTGCGTGCGCGGACCTGAAGACTGTCTCCATGGATGTAGAGCTGAGCCACAGGTTCACTCCTGATGTAGATGTTCTCTATCTTCTCAGGGGAGATGTATTCGCCCTGCGCCAACTTGAAGATGTGCTTCTTCCTATCAATGATCTTCAGTGAGCCATTCTGAAGAGAGGAGAGGAAAGGAGAGGAAGAGAGAGGAGAGGAAAGGAGAGGAAGAGAGGAGGGCAGAAGAAAGGACAAACAAAGGAGAAGAGAAGAGAAAAGGGAGAGTTGTCAGTGTGATCCTAACTTCTTCATCTCATTCTTTCTCACTGTATTAAAGGTAAAATATATTTTCTGGTATCCCTTCCCACTTTATACAATCAGGAGAGAGAACCCTAGATATTTTTACTTATTTCAAGAAATCCCGCCAGGCCAAATTAGCTTACTGCTTTTTCAGGAGTTCTCTCTCCTGATTGGATAAAGTGGGAACAGGATACCAGAACATTTATTTTCTGTTTACTACAGAGCAGAGGGACTGGGATACCCATGTTACTGACCAGACAATCTATATCAGTGAAGGCTGTAGGAATATAGAGCTATTTTTTTTTTTTACATGTAGACCACTTATTTTAAGGGGGGGGGGGGTTGGGTAGGAGGGGTGGGTGGGGACTGTACATTGGAGGTGGTTGGGGGGGGGGGGGGGGGTGGGTAGGAGGGGTGGGTGGGGGACACTGTACAACTGTACAAACAACACTGTACATTGGATTATTGACAAGACCATACTTGGTAATTTACTGTACATTGGAGGGGGTTGTGTTCGGACATTTACAGGGGCCAGTTTCGAGTTGCAGTCTCCCTTAGGTGTTTTTTGAGAGTGTTTTTGAAAGTGGGTAGTGATTCACATTCCTTTACAGCTTTGGGTAGGGCGTTCCACATTGATGTGGCATAATTGCGAAACGTGTTTAGTCCCTTGTTTGAGCCGAATCTGGGTTTAACATGATTTGTGGAGCTCCCTCTGGTGTTGTGATCGTGGTATTCACTGACCTTTGGGAAGTATTTAGTCATGTACATGGGTACCTTGGTCGTGTAGTGTATCTTGTAGACCAGGCCCATTGCAAGTTGCTGTACTCTGTCGTCTACTCTAAGCCATCCTAGGTTGTCAAAGTGGGCAGGGGTGAGGTGGGTTCTAGGAGTAAGGTCAAGCAGTAGTCTGACCAGTTTGTTTTGAGATGTTTGTAATTTTGTTTTTAGCGCCTTTGAGGTGCTTTGGTACCATGAGGTGCAAGCATAGTCGTAGTACCCTTGAATGAGTGCTCCTGCTAGAGTCTTCAGGGTATTCTTGTTTACCAGTGAGGAGATCCGGTACAAGAAACGAGTTCGTTGGTTGACTTTTTTTATTACATTGGATGCCATTTTGTCACAGGAAAGATTTGCCTCTAGAATAGGTTTCAAATGTGCACAATGTGTAAATGGAGTTATTTACATACAAATCTCCCACTGCCTATTCTAATGTGAGACCAAGAGACTGGCTACACAGACAGTTGGGAGACAGAGAGAAGTGAATGGGGATGAAATAAAACCTGAATATATGGTTGTTGCGCAAGTAGCGTGATTCATGATTCAATGTTTGTCGGCCAACCATCAGCGATTCCGTCGTATTGGGAATCCCAGTTGGTCGTACTGCTGTAACTACTCTTTTCCATCATCTATATTCACCTTTTACGCTAGAACATGGCAAATTGTATCAACGGATATCAAGCTTCCTGAGATCCTGACCATATGATCCTGCATATCGTATATGTCACAAATGTAACAGTACTAAATACCTGTATGTCATGTATGTCCCTATGCCATAAATGTCATGTATGTTGTGTATGTCATAAATGTCGCTATGAATTGAAAATGGGGGACCCTGATGTAAACAAGACAAACGTCTTTCTCTGGTCTGCATCCCCTTAACAATTGTGTGTATTGAGCTGTACTGTATTGTACCCATTCTGCAATCTGTTAAATAAAGTTTTCATTCATTCATGAAACTGTTGCCCCTTCACCCTGCGCTGCTCTTCTCCACTTTGTGTTTCCCGGCGCCTTTTTGTTTGTAGAAACGGAACCCTAAACCACACAGGAGGCTCTGGTGGGCCCACTGGAGGTAGGCCTGCATGTGGTCCCATTAGGCAGCGTATGATATACATGGAAAAGATGTATAGTACAAATCCACAAGAGTTTG
>NC_140172.1:120930319-120952141 GCF_963971535.1 Notolepis coatsorum
AGCAGCAGCAGCAGTAGTAGTAGTAGGTAGCAGGATGAGTAGGTATTATGTAGTTCAATAGGTAGACCACACACTAAGCTAGAGGAAGAACAAGGGGCCTCTCAGCTGGACTCTCGTTCAGTCTATCAGATATAATTCGATTTTGCACAGAACAGCGCTGTTTTCCCATAGCAGCCTTCTCCTCAATAGACACTTTATGCCCCGTGAACGTTGAAACCAGATTATGCCATCAATGGACCTGTTCACAAGCACACAGACGGTTAGAAAACAGCTGGGGGGGGAAGCTGGACAGAGACAATAGAAATAATTTATTGAGCGATCAGAGCGACACACAGAAGAACATTCCACATTCTTAACAGAGTGATATCCGTTTGGGACCCAGGAAAGACTCAAACTGCCCACGTGTGGAAAAACCACATATAAGTTTGTGGCTTTGACATGTACGAGGGTCTCTCGTGTTTTTCTGACATCCTTGTGGTATCGGTGTCTCGCCTGGAGACACTGGCAGGAGAGACATATTTGCAAATATTCATTAAACAACTAGTTTACAAGGGCCTCGAGTTTCTCTGGCTTTTCCAAACACCCTAGACTAAGTATTTCTTACTGTTGCCATAAGAAAGTAGAAGCAGAAGCTCACTGGACTGCAGAACGGTTCAGAGGAGGACGAGGTGTGTCCAGAGAACAGATCCACACACTGCAACGACTGTGGGAGTTTAAGACTCCCTTCCTCCATCTCTTTGATGATCTCCCTCTACCCATCTTTCCTTCCTACCCCCATCCCCCCCCCCCATTCCTTCCTACCCCCACCCTTTCCAGTTTTGTATGTATAAAGATGTTTCAAGATCCGGCGAGGGGTCTCTCTTCCTGTGGTGTCTTAGCTAAACACCTTGTTGAGAGTCATCCAGCCTAACTCTTACTATCTTGTATTGATACTTTGACTGAGTTAATAAATCGTATTAACCAGGTCTCTTTGGACTGAGTAAGTTATTAGCTTAGCACAAGACGCATGCCTTGCCCCCCCCCCCCCCCCCCTATCGCTCTCGCCTGTCGGCCCGTGTTATCAAATGGATGTATCAAAGGCTGTTTCTTGGTATGAAAGGTATGTCAGTGTCTGGCTTTGCTCCAGTATGTGCAGCAGCAGCAGCAGCAGGTCACGTGTCAGTGTCTGGTTTTGCTGTGCAAAGCAGTAGCCACATAATCAGCAGTGGGCCTTTTGTTGAACTGTGCTCTTGACTACTGCTATTACAAAACACTGAGACATGAGTCTTGCTGTGAGTAAGGTGCCCACCCCACCCCCACCCCCACCCCCTTAGTTGATAAACGATTGATTTGTGAATTTGGTCTCAGTCAAACAAGACTTGGTTAGTGAATTAGTATTTTTTTATGCTTTTTTTTCCGGGCTGGACTTTTTTTTTTTTGATAGAGAACATAGAGAAACAATAGAGGTTTTCTTTTTAATAAATTGAGAACCACACCACAATCACAGTGGGTAGCGCTACACACTGAACACGTTCTTTAACTGGATGTGGCACTATCTTAAATTTGACACTTGGTGACTAAAAAAATCACTGTACATATTAACATTATTATTTGCCACAAAGGTTATTGGTGCTACTGTACGTTGACTGCACTATTCATTCACCATTTAAATAAAACATAAATACAGATGTTGTCACATTAAGGAGGAGTGCAAGGAGGTGATCAACACCCCCCCCCCCCCTCCCCATATATAGGAGCGAGGAAGAGGAGGACTCCTCGGTGGGTATGTCCTCTCATGTGGATTTTTCCGGGACTGTTCCTCGTCCCCATCCCACACTGGGGAAAGAAGGAGGACATCTCGCGGGGGGCATGACCTCTCATGTGTGGTTTCCCTGGGAGAGTGCACCCGGGTTAGCGTCTTCGTCTTCGACCCAGTCAGCGGTCACACCGATCCCTATGACCGTTTGTTTTGTTCACTGTGACATAAAATACACATGCCGTTTATACACACACGCAAGGAGGAGGACATCTCGAGGGACATGCCCCCCCGGGAGAGTGCGTCCGGGTTAGCCCCTTCGTCTTCGTCTGCCTAGTCAGCGGTCACACCGATTCCTACGAGCGTTTACTTTTTTTGACCACCGTGACATAAAACATGCACACGCAAGTTCATTCCCGTACGGTCACGGGCAATCGACCCAATGCGTTTCGCCCGCGACGCACCCTCATCGTGGGCCTTCACGTACTACGTCCGCGAACCTACCCTCGTCGAAAGAATGTATGGCGCCGGTCGAGATGGCGGGTTTTTTGTGATGACATGGCAGTTTTAAGTGGCAGATATGCCAGTTTTGGGGATAGGGGTTTGCGCATATGCTGTCTTTGGCCGGCGATAGATTCACGGACGTAGTACATGAAGGCCCGCGGTGAAGGTGTCTTGCGGGCGAAACGCATTGGATCGATTGCCCGTGACCGTGCGGGGGACGAACACCGGAATTGACCCCAAATATCCCAGAGTGCCCCCCGAAAATTAATTCCCCTCGTCCACATACATGGGACCCGGACAAGCGCCTCGTGGGTCTACGCCTCACGGACGGACCCGTCCGGTAAGGTGACTTCCGGGTCGGCCCCACCGAGAGGGGCCTCGAAGGCGATGACCGCATCCTTATGGAGCTGGCGACAGGTAGGGGGCGATAGAGTGCCGCGGCTTGGTTATGACGACTTCCGGTTAGGTTATGACGACTTCCGGTTAGGAGGGGGAATTCCGGGATGGCACTTCCGGTTGAAAGCGGTAAACTCGCAGGTCGCTCCCCTGATCGGCGCCGCCGGGGAGGCCCCATGGAAAAGGCCAAATTTTTTGAAGACGATGGGTTTTAGAGGCTGGGCTCTTTTTACTTTCAGCTTGCAATAATAGTATGACATGTTGGATGTAAGTGCGTGGGGCGTGTGCGTGTGTATTGTGGAAGTTCCTTTCAAGGCCTTTTGTTTACCCGTCCCCCTCCCCTCTGTATCCTCCCTTTCCTCTCCCCTCACCTGGTCACCCCACCCCCCTTTTCTCCCAGAAAGCTTAAAAGGAAAACTCACAGAAGAGGGAGGGGGTGCTTGATCCTTTTTCCTGGCCAGAGAAAGTCATGTCCTGATCTAAATTGTAATTGATTAGTAATGTTTTAACAATAAATGTGTCCGGTTCGTCCACAGTATGTGTGTGTGTGTATGTCTGTTTACAGTATGTATGCGTGTGTACATGACGAGGGCCAGAAAGGCGAATGACTCAGTGTTCTCTCACATGTTGCATCACGTCTTCTTGCCGTTCGCTGGGCGGCGATCACACACATGTTCTTTAACGACGCATTATGTCATTCTGTTGGAGCAATGATGCTGCGAGACACTTTTCCGTGCGAGGGGATAATAAAGTTTTATCTTGTTATTTGTTTATTACCAGAGGGAGTTCCACAAATCATGTTCAACCCAGATTCGTCTTAAACAAGGGACTAAACACGTTTCGCAATTATGCCACAATAATGTGGAATACCCACAGCCGTAAAATAATGTGAATCCCTACCCTCCTTCAAAACCGCTCTCAAATAGCACCTACGGGTGGCTGCCATTAGAAACTGGCCCTGTTAAATGTTAAATGTTAAAATCCCGCCCCCACCCACCCACCCAACCGCCTCCAATGTACAGTTTCTTCCCCTTCGGATGTATATATTTTTCTTAGGATCTTTTTTCTTTCTTACACAGAAATGTATATCTGTATGTCATATATGTCATAAATGTCCTGATGAATTGAAAATGGAGGACCCTGATGTAAACAAGACGAAAGTCTTTGTCTGGTCTGCATCCTCGTAGCAGTTGTGTGTATTGAGCCGTACTGTATTGTACCCATTCTGCAATCTGTTAATAAAGTTTTCAATCAATCAATCAATTTAATTTAATTTAATTTCAAACCTTTATTTCAACCCGAAAGGCAACTGAGGTTTCCCTCATTTAGAGGTACGTTGAGTGTACGTACATAAAAGCACATAAAATCACACAGCATATAAAATCATAACAACAAGACAAGGCAAAAAGCAAGGATAACAAATAAATTAAAACACGTACAACTTGACTGACAGTTGGAGATTTAGATTTTTTGAAGGTTTTAACTGTTGGAGTTCATTCCATGAGCTAGAGGGGCATCATAGCAAAATGCAGATTCACCCTGTTCCAAGTACACTCTGGGGACCTTAAGGACCAGCCAGTCACTAGAACGGATTCCATACATTCCAAAATTGCATTCCAATAATGATGTAGTATAATAAGGAGGTAGCTTACCAATAAATCTTAAAAATTAACAAATACCAGTCAGAGAGGGCCAACCAACCTTCTCATAAAGGACACGGTGATGAATGTCGTATCTATCACCAGTAATGAATCTGAGGGCAGAGTGATAGAGGGATTTAAGGGTTGATGCCGCAGCATCCCCTCCAAATTCCTCAGAGACTCAGCAGCCGCCATCACCCCAGTCATCACACACATAATAAACCTCTCCATAAAACAGGGACACGTCCCCAAGGACTTCAAAATTGCGAGAGTAACACCCCTGCACAAAAAAGGCAGTAAATTAGACCCAGGCAACTACCGCCCTGTTTCTATCCTTACCTCCATCTCGAAAGTCATGGAAAAAAATGTATACGAACAGGTCGAAAAATACCTTGCGGAAAAAAATCTAATCTACGAATTCCAATCTGGCTTCAGAACATCCCACTCCACTGACACTTGCCTTCTCTATTTGAACGATCACATCAAACAAGAGGTGGACGCGGGCAAATACTGCGGCATGGTCATGCTGGACCTACAAAAGGCCTTCGACACTGTCAATCACACCATTCTGATTGACAAGCTAAAAGCAATTGGTTTTGATAGTCTATCAGTGAGCTGGATGCAATCCTACCTGGAGGGGAGAGAACAGATGGTGGAGGTAAACGGTACCCTATCCCCCCCCCCCCTCACAGTGAGCTGTGGTGTTCCACAAGGAAGCATACTAGGACCGCTACTGTTCCTAATTTATGCAAATTACATGTCGTCAGCTTGTGACTGCAACTTGTTCCTGTTTGCGGACGACTCAGCCCTGCTGGTCTCTGACAAGAACAAGTTACAGGTTGAAAAAACCCTCAGCTCAAACTAGGCTAAATCTGCATATGGCTCGCTGATAACAAACTATCATTACACATGGGCAAAACAGAGTCCATTCTCTTCGGTTCAAATAACAAACTCAGCAAGACCGACGGCTTCTCAGTTACAGTGGGTGACAATATTGTCACAAGGAAAGAAGAAATTACCTACCTAGGTTCCATCCTAGAGGCAAATCTTTCCTGTGACAAAATGGCATCCAATGTAATAAAAAAAAGTCAACCAACGAACTTGATTCTTGTACCGGATCTCCTCACTGGTAAACAAGAATACCCTGAAGACTCTGGCAGGAGCACTCATTCAAGGGTACTACGACTATGCTTGCACCTCATGGTACCAAAGCACCTCAAAGGCGCTAAAAACAAAATTACAAACATCTCAAAACAAACTGGTCAGACTACTGCTTGACCTTACTCCTAGAACCCACCTCACCCCTGCCCACTTCGACAACCTAGGATGGCTTAGAGTAGATGACAGAGTACAGCAACTTGCAATGGGCCTGGTCTACAAGATACACTACACGACCAAGGTACCCATGTACATGTCAAAATACTTCCCAAAGGTCAGTGAATACCACGATCACAACACCAGAGGGAGCTCCACAAATCATGTTAAACCCAGATTCGGCTCAAACAAGGGACTAAACACGTTTCGCAATTATGCCACATCAATGTGGAACGCCCTACCCAAAGCTGTAAAGGAATGTGAATCACTACCCACTTTCAAAACCACTCTCAAAGAACACCTACGGGAGACTGCAATTCGAAACTGGCCCCTGTAAATGTCCTAACACAACCCCCTCCAATGTACAGTAAATGACCAAGTATGGTTTTGTCAATATTCCAATGTACAGTTTTGCTTGTACAGTTGTACAGTGTCCCCCCCCCACCCCACCTACCCAACCTCCTCCAATGTACAGTTTCTACGTCAAATGTATATACTCTCTTTTCTGGACTCTTTTCGTATCACAAACAGTACTGTATTTGCAAATCTGGTATGTCATAAATGTATAGATGTAGCAGTACTGTCTATCTGTATGTCATGTATGTCATATATGTTATGATGAATTGAAAATGGGGGACCCTGATGTAAACAAGACGAAAGTCTTTCTCTGGTCTGCATCCCCTTAACAATTGTATGTATTGAGCTGTACTGTACTGTACCCATTCTGCAATCTGTTAATAAAGTTTTCAATGAATCAATCAATCAAGCATGCCTATAAATTACATCACCATAGTCCAAGACTGATAAAAAAAAACTGCTTCGACAACTCTCTTCCTACTAATCAAAGGAACGCTAGTTCTGTTTCTGTATAGGAAGCCAATTTTAAGATAAGATAAGATAAGATAAGATAAGACATTCCTTTATTGATCCCCTTGGGGATTTTCTGTCGCAACTTGGGATGCAAGGTTTATTAATCTTATATCTCTCCAAACATTTACATTACATTTACATTTAGTCATTTAGCTGACGCTTTTATCCAAAGCGACTTACAAGTTCTGTACGACAAGCCATCAGGAAGAGCACAACTCTATCAGCTGAGTAACAATGTTCATCAAAGTGTTGAGTGCTACAGTGTAGGTTAGTTTATTAGGACAAGTGCATGACAGTATAGTCTATTTGCCACCCCATAGAGCCCCATTGTGAACCCGGAAATTTGCAGGTGTTAGAAAGCACTAATTAGTGATAGGGATTTAAAGGCCTGCTGGCTTAGCGTCAGCGAAGCGTCGAGAAACGAAGAGGGACAAAGAGGAGTTTTCCTGGAGTTATCCACAGAGGAATCCAGGGATCCACCCAGTGCTAAGTACATCATAATCCTATCTTACACTCCACTCTGAAAAATCTCCCTTTCCCTCCCACTCTGCCATTTCTCTACTTCCTCCCTGCCACTCTTGACACCACAATGTGTCTCATATCCACAATCTGCTCCCCCAGAACAGACTCAACCCACCCACGGCAGTTTGCTAGCAACCCGGCTAATCTATCCTACCCTCCTACAGCCACTAATACACCTGTCACAGTACAGGGAGGCCTATGGAATTGTCAATCAGCAGTCAAGAAAGCTGACTTCATTACTGCCTACGCCCATAGTCAAAATCTGCAGCTCCTGGCTCTAACTGAGACCTGGATAACCCCCAATAACTCATCAACACCTGCAGCATTATCTACAAACTATAACTTCACTCACACACCTCGACCTTCCAGGCGGGGTGGAGGCACTGGCCTCATGACATCTCCTTCATGGACTACAAACTTAACACCCCTCCCAGCACTGTCACTCTCCTCTTTTGAATATCATGCAGTATCTGTCTCTAATCCTTTCAATCTCACCATTGTTACACTCTACCGCCCTCCAGGTCCGCTCGATCACTTCACAGATGAGCTGGACATGCTTCTAAGCTCCTTACCGGAAGATGGTACCCCTCTCCTTCTATTGGGCGACTTCAACCTGCCTGACTCATCTCAGTCAGTCATAGTAGTCTCCCTCCTACAATCATTTGACCTGACTCCCACTGCCATGCCTCCCACCCACAAAGCAGGCAACTCCTTGGATCTCATATTTTCCCGTAACTCCAGCATCATTAACACCACGGTAACTCCCCTACATGTATCTGACCATTCCTTCATATCCTTCTCACTAACTCTCATGCTTAACCGAAAGGTCTTCACCCCAACTCAAACCGTCTCACTCAGACGCAACCTGCCCTCCCTATCCCCTCCACCCTCTCCTCTGACATACTGTCCGCTCTACCTTTGAGTGACACCTTCTCTGCTCTCTCCACAGAGATGGCAACCTCCACCCTCCTCTCAGCCCTTGCAACCTCCTTCGACAAGCTCTGTCCCCTCGTTGAGAAACCTGCCCGCCGTTCCCCACCCAGTCCATGGCTGACAGATCCAGTGAGAGAACAAAGACAGGTCCTGAGAGCAGCTGAAAGGAAGTATAGAAAGTCACGCCTCACTGCTGACATCGACACATATCACAACCTCTTGTTAACATTCTCCAAAACCATTACTAATGCCAAAGCTTCTTTCTTTCACCATAGGATCGAGGCCTCTGCCAAGAATCTTCGCAAACTGCATGCTACCATGTCCTCCCTCCTCACTCCCCCCCCACCCCCCCCTCCCTCATCTTTCTCTGCCGAAGACTTTGCGATCTTCTTTGAGGAAAAAGTGGAGAACATCCGCAGCTCCTTCTCCCAACCCCCACCCATTCCAAATGCTGAATCGAGAACCTCATCCTTCACTCTGTCATCTTTCTCTCCCATTACAGAAGCCGAGACCCTGACACTGGTAACGTCGAACCGTCCGACTACATGCCAGCTGGACCGGCTACCTTCCCCACTCCTCCAGTCCATAGCACCAGACATCCTCCCATTCCTAACTGCAACCATCAACTCCTCACTCAACTCAGGGGTGGTCCCCACCTCCCTAAAACAAGCCAGAGTCACGCCCCTCATAAAAAAACCATCCCTGAACCCTACCGTCATAGGCAACTACCGTCCTGTCTCTCTTCTCTCCTTCCTTTCTAAAACACTTGAACGTGCTGTATCCAACCAACTTACTGCTTATCTCTTACAGAATGAACTCCTAGACCCTAATCAGTCAGGCTTCAGGACTGGTCACTCCACAGAGACAGCCCTCATTGCGGTCACAGAGGCACTTCACTTAGCAAAAGCGAAAGGCCTCTCCTCTGTCCTGATTCTCCTAGATCTATCTGCAGCCTTCGACACAGTCAACCACCAGATCCTCCTCGCGGCCCTCGCAGGAATGGGAGTGGCTGGCTCTGCGCTGACATGGTTGTCATCATACCTCAATGACCGCTCCTACCAAGTGTCATGGAGAGGGACCCTGTCGGCCACCCGCCCCCTGCGGACGGGTGTCCCCCAGGGCTCGGTTTTAGGACCCCTTCTCTTCTCCCTCTACACTAAATCACTGGGTAACATTATCACGTCTCATGGCTTCTCCTACCACTGTTATGCCGACGATACTCAACTCTTCCTCTCCTTCCCTCCCTCAGATATCCACGTCTCTGAGCGGATCTCGGCCTGTCTGTCCGACATCTCCGCCTGGATGACGACCAACCACCTCAAACTGAACCTAAGCAAAACAGAATTGCTCCACCTGCCGGCCAAATCCTCCCCCCTGACCGACCTTTCCATCACAGTCGAGAATGCAGCTGTGACCGCGTCCCCGACCGCCAAGAACCTTGGTGTTGTCCTCGACGACCAGTTGAACTTCTCTGCTCACATCGCAGCGACAACCAGAACCTGCCGATTCCTCCTGAGCAACGTCAGAAGGATACGCCCCTTCCTGACAAAAGAAGCCACCCAACTCCTCGTCCAATCAACAGTCATCTCCCGCCTCGACTACTGCAACGCACTGCTCGCTGGCCTCCCGGCCACTGCCACTAAGCCTCTTCAACTCATTCAGAACGCAGCGGCCCGCCTGATCTCAAACCTACCGAAGTCGGCCCATGTCACCCCACTTCTTAGGGACCTGCACTGGCTCCCCATTGCTGCACGAATCCGCTTCAAGGCCCTCGACCTAGCATACCGTGCGGCAAAGGGAACTGCTCCCGCCTACCTCCGGTCAATGGTCTCTAACTACACACCCTCAAGACCCCTACGCTCTGCATCTTCTGGCCGCCTCAGACCTACTCCTATCCAAGCTCCGGGAGGGTCATCAAAGAGAAGTCACCTATTCTCAGTCCTTGCCCCACAATGGTGGAATGAACTACCCACCCCAGTTAGGACAGCCGAAACATGTCCAATCTTTCGCCGTCGACTAAAGACGCACTTCTTCAACCATTATCTGAATTAAAAAAGAAAAAAAAAATCTAACCCTAACTAACCATACTAGTCTATTTGCCAACACAAACAGATGGGGAAGGGGTCACATACACATAAATACACATTATTTTCACAATCTACATACACACACTCACATAGGTTTCCCTCTCCTAGGGTTGACATTTCGCCTCTTATGGGATTGACCTTTAACCCAGCACACTAAACTGCATGTGCCAGATGCACACTCACAGGAAGAATGAGTACATATGAGATGCACATACATAGACATTTTAGACTTAGTTCTAGAATAGGATCCCAAAATATGGACACACTGAAATGACAAGAGCACACATGCGAAGTGCAAAGTAGAGTGCATGGCAATACACACAACAAGCATTCCTACTGTATGAGTCACTATAAAAGTTGTTTATCCTAATGTGTGGGTGAATCGGTGAATGTGAGGAAGAAATTGTAAAGCGCTTTGGATAAAAGCTGCTATGTAAATGCAGTCCATAGCTGATGACGGGGGAGCTCCCCCAACAAGCTGTAGCGGCCTCCAGGCTCCACAACAGGGGGCAGCGACTGCTGCCAGACATTGACCTGGGACTAATAGGAACCCAAGGAGGACAATAACACTACCTTAGGCATACTGCACCTTATGTGGATACTGTGATACTGTGAATAATCTATATTTCAGTGGATACTGTGATACTGTGAATAATGTATATTTCAGTAGATAGTAAATTATAACACTACCTTATGCATACTGCACCTTATGTGACATTGTGAATATATTTTTCAGCTAGTTAGATAGTAAATTATATTGACCTATTTGTTTACACTGCTTGTGTTGTTTTTACTACCTGTACCCCCCCCCTCCTCCATGCTGCTATGATGCCTGAATTCCCCCAAGGGGATCAATAAAGGAATATCTTATCTTAGATACATGTAGATGTACTAACAAGGCTCCCTGGGCTCCATGAGGGCGTGGTGGTGAAGTGAGTGTTGTTTCACCCCCCCCTCAATGACGCTGAGCAGAAGAGAGGTGTGTCTCACCTGAGGTCCAGTCTCCAGGGGTGGTGAAGGTACAGCCAGCTGTACACTCTGTCTGGCCATACGCCTCGTACACCTACACACACACACACACACACACACACACACACACACACACACACACACACACACACACACGCACACAGGACAGAGACATGGTTAGGAAACGCACGTGTGTGTTTTCTTTTTATTAAAACATACAACAAGTATACACAGAAATGTATACAAAAAACAAAAAATATGTGTGTGTGTGTATGTCTGTCTGTATGTGTGTGTGTGTGTGTGTGTGTGTGTGTGTATATGTGTGTGTGTATGCGTGTGTGTGTCTCTGTGTGTGTGTCTCTCTGTGTGTGTGTGTGTGTGTGTGTGTGTGTGTGTGTGTGTGTGTGTGTGTATGTGTGTGTGTGTGTGTCTCTGTGTGTGTGTGTGTGTGTATGTGTACAGTATGTGTGTGTGTGTGTGTGTGTGTGTGTGTGTGTGTGTGTGTGTGTGTGTGTGTGTGTGTGTGTGTGTGTGTGTCAAGTCAAGTCAAGTCAAGAGTTTTATTTGTCACGGCATACAAGTATACAATGAAATGCGGGGGGTCTTGCCCGCAGCGATTGTGCATAATACAATAGTAATATATAATAAGAATCCAATAGAACGACATTGTGCAATAAAACAAGTAGACAAAGTAGGGCATATCGGTATATGTACATGAGTTATTTACAGAGCATGGTAGGACATGCTAGGTCCAGTGCAATACACTGTTAGCTACGGATGAGGCACTGGGTCTTTATGTACACTGCTATACAATGCTATATTATACAATCTCGTTATACTATACTATTCTTAAAGTGACCTTTCCTTTTGTAAAGTGACCATAAGTCTATGAGTCTATGTGTGTCCACGGTAGCCCCGTTTATCCTCAGTGGTGTGTGTGTCCCCTGCTGTCTCCTCCTAAAATCCACGATCAGCTCCTTAGTTTTACCAATGTTCAGGAGCAGGCTGTTGTCCTGGCACCAGCGTTCCAGTACCTCAACCTCCTCCCGGTAGGCCTTCTCGTCGTTGTCCGAGATCAGCCCCACCACCACTGTGTCGTCCGCAAACTTCACTATGGAGTTGGAGCTGAACTTGGCCACACAGTCATGTGTGTACAGTGAGTACAGCAGGGGGCTCAGAACGCAGCCCTGGGGGGGGACCCAATACTGGGGTCTTTCACTCAGAAAGTCCAGTATCCAGGCGCTCAGAGCGGAGCTCAGACCCAGCTCGATCAGCTTGTCCACCAGTCTGGTGGGGACTATGGTGTTGAACGCTGAGCTGTAGTCAATGAACAACAGTCTCACATAGCCCCCCTTCTGGCGGTCCAGGTGAGAGAGGGTGCTGTGCAGTACTTGGGAGACCGCATCATCAGTGGTGTGTGTGTGTGTGTGTGTGTGTGTGTGTGTGTGTGTGTGTGTGTGTGTGTGTGTGTGTGTGTCATCCTGACCTGACATCCCAAGGCTGCTCTGAGGAAGCTCAGGACTGAAGGTGAGGCGGGAGCCGCTCCTGTTACAATCATCCTCAGCCTGCCTCCCAGGCTGGCCTGAGCGGAGACAAGAGACACATCACAACATGAGACAAACCAACAATAACATCCTCTTGGCGTCCTTGTCCTGCATCACGTGAGGCTCCACGAAGGGATTAGGAAGGGGTGGGGGGGGTTGGTTTTGGTAACATTCCTCCTCCACCTCTCTCTGCCTCTCCCCGCCTCTCTCTGTCTCTCTCTGTCTCTCTCTGCCTCTCTCTGCCTCTCTCTGTCTCTCTCTGCCTCTCTCAGCCTCTCTCTGCCTCTCTCTGCCTCTCTCCGCCTCTCTCTGCCTCTCTCTGCCTCTCTCCGCCTCTCTCCGTCTCTCTCTGCCTCTCTCCGCCTCTCTCCGCCTCTCTCTGCCTCTCTCAGCCTCTCTCTGCCTCTCTCCGCCTCTCTCCGCCTCTCTCTGCCTCTCTCCGTCTCTCTCTGCCTCTCTCTGCCTCTCTCTGTCTCTCTCTGCCTCTCTCCGCCTCTCTCCGCCTCTCTCTGCCTCTCTCCGTCTCTCTCTGCCTCTCTCTGCCTCTCTCTGTCTCTCTCTGCCTCTCTCCGCCTCTCTCCGCCTCTCTCCGCCTCTCTCTGCCTCTCTCCGCCTCTCTCTGCCTCTCTCCGCCTCTCTCCGCCTCTCTCCGCCTCTCTCTGCCTCTCTCTGCCTCTCTCCGCCTCTCTCCGCCTCTCTCTGTCTCTCTCTGTCTCTCTCTGCCTCTCTCTGCCTCTCTCTGTCTCTCTCTGTCTCTCTCTGCCTCTCTCTGCCTCTCTCCGCCTCTCTCCGCCTCTCTCAGCCTCTCTCTGCCTCTCTCAGCCTCTCTCTGCCTCTCTCTGCCTCTCTCTGCCTCTCTCTGCCTCTCTCTGTCTCTCTCTGCCTCTCTCTGCCTTTCTCCGCCTCTCTCCGCCTCTCTCAGCCTCTCTCTGCCTCTCTCCGCCTCTCTCCGCCTCTCTCAGCCTCTCTCTGCCTCTCTCCGCCTCTCTCTGCCTCTCTCAGCCTCTCTCTGCCTCTCTCAGCCTCTCTCCGCCTCTCTCTGCCTCTCTCCGCCTCTCTCCGCCTCTCTCTGCCTCTCTCTGCCTCTCTCCGCCTCTCTCTGCCTCTCTCCGCCCCTCTCTGCCTCTCTCAGTCTCTCTCTACCTCTCTCCGCCTCTCTCCGCCTCTCTCTGTCTCTCTCCGTCTCTCTCTGCCTCTCTCCGCCTCTCTCCGCCCCTCTCTGCCTCTCTCTGTCTCTCTCCGTCTCTCTCTACCTCTCTCCGCCTCTCTCCACCTCTCTCCACCTCTCTCCACCTCTCTCCGCCTCTCTCCATCTCTCTCTGCCTCTCTGCCTCTCTGGGCAGGTCTGGGCACAGCGCTAACATAGTGTGGAGAGAGGTCTGGGCACAGCGCTAACATAGTGTGGAGAGAGGTCTGGGCACAGCGCTAACATAGTGTGGAGAGAGGTCTGGGCACAGTGCTAACATAGTGTAGAGAGAGGTCTGGGCACAGCGCTAACATAGTGTGGAGAGAGGTCTGGGCACAGCGCTAACATAGTGTGGAGAGAGGTCTGGGCACAGTGCTAACATAGTGTAGAGAGAGGTCTGGGCACAGCGCTAACATAGTGTGGAGAGAGGTCTGGGCACAGCGCTAACATAGTGTGGAGAGAGGTCTGGGCACAGTGCTAACATAGTGTAGAGAGAGGTCTGGGCACAGCGCTAACATAGTGTGGAGAGAGGTCTGGGCACAGTGCTAACATAGTGTAGAGAGAGGTCTGGGCACAGCGCTAACATAGTGTGGAGAGAGGTCTGGGCACAGCGCTAACATAGTGTGGAGAGAGGTCTGGGCACAGCGCTAACATAGTGTGGAGAGAGGTCTGGGCACAGCGCTAACACAGTGTGGAGAGAGGTCTGGGCACAGCGCTAACACAGTGTGGGGAGAGGTCTGGCTACGCGAGCTAGAAGGAAATGACGACTACTTCTTAGAGAACAATTCGTCTCCCAGTGGTAAAAGGGGGAGGCCATTTTCAAACGTTTTTATGACTCACCCTGGTGGTTCTAGAGGAGAGGTAGGGAGGGAACGTACCTGTATCTTACTGAAGAAGATCTTATCCCACAGGCTGTCACTGCGGATGATCCCGCCACAGACCTCAGCACCTTTTCTCTTGGCTGCAAAGTTGAGCAGCCAGCGTTTCAATGGGCTGTTAGCCTGGCTGAAGATCTGTGTGGAAACAGAAGACACATATAGAGTATATTAGCCTGGCTGAATATCTGTGTGGAAACAGAAGACACACGTAGAGTATGTTAGCCTGGCTGAAGATCTGTGCAGGAAACATTTGTTATTCATTCAAATCTATCAGAAGCCAAACCTGACATTACAGACTTCACTGACTAAAATGTCCATGACATTTTCCAAACCTTTTGGACATGGATCATTTTCCATACGTTTTCCAGGCTTGGAAAGCATAATAACATTCCACAACTATTCCAGGTATTCCATGATCACATGAACCCTGTGGATTAAGTCAGTTCCTTGGCTTTGTCAATATTCCAATGTACAGTTTTGCTTGAACAGTGTACAGTGTCCCCCACCCACCCCCTACCCAACCCCCCCCCCCCCCAACCCCACCCCACCTACCCAACCTCCTCCAATGTACAGTTTCTACGTCAAATGTATATACACTCTTTTTTGGACTCTTTTTGTATCACAAACAGTATGTCATAAATGTATAGATGTAGCAGTACTGTCTATCTGTATGTCGTGTATGTCACATATGTTATGATGAATTGAAAATGGGGGACCCTGATGTAAACAAGACGAACGTCTTTCTCTGGTCTGCATCCTCTTAACAATTGTATGTATTGAGCTGTACTGTACTGTACCCATTCTGGAATCTGTTAATACAGTTTTCAATCAACCAATCAATCAAACCCTGTGGATTTAATTAATTAAATACATTGTGTCTCAGCCACTGTGTGCTTTGAAACAGGTACACGTAAATACATTATGACATTAAAACGTTTGTAGAGGAAAATTCGCCATTTTTATAGCTCCTATTTTGACATTTTGAGACACACAAGAGGCTTGACAATTTCCTTGTTAGGGTTAGGTTAATTATGCCCCCCTAACGATTTAGCAGAGTTGTCACCTTAGTGCATGAAAAGATTGCATCACGTTCAAGGTCATAAAAAACTTAATTTGTAATATTTCGATCCAATTCTTTTTTTATGAATACCACTATGAACCCAACTCAACATATCTATCAAAGATTCCAAATATTTCCGTTTGTAGGGTTATGGTTAGGGTTAGGGTTAGGGTTAGGGTTAGGGTTGGGGTTAGGGTTAGGGTTGGGGTTAGGGTTAGGGTTGGGGTTAGGTTAGGGGACTGTTGAGCAAGTGTTGGGGTGGGCACAGGCAGAGGGATGAGATTTTACCTTCTCCTAATCTTTCTGTCTGGGTAACCCTAACCCTAACCCTAATGGGAAGAAAGAAAACACCAAGGTTTTTGCCAGGCTAAAGTGTATAACTTTTTTTTAGAGGTATTCTAATGATGATCCTTTTATATATTGAATATATATCAAAGATGACCAATCTGACCCAATTTCATGACATAATAATCAACACAGCCATTGTTGTACACAGAAACACAAATACATATAGGCAAAAAACACAAAATAGTCGCTAAGGGGGCAGAAGGGTTAAGTGTAGGCAAAAAAATTGGGAAATTAGTTTACCATCTTCTCCAGACAAGAAGATAGATACCAGTTTCCTCTGTGCGTTCAGTAGAAAGCTATCAAGTTTCAAGTTTCTTTAATAGTTGTCATACAGAAGTACAGAATACTTTTATACAAAATGCTTCTTACTGTTACGCTCCAGAGACTGTGCAAGACAAGATAAGTATGAAATAAAATAACATAGTATAGCATGTAAATTAGAAGTAAAAAATGAGGTCACAGTGTTCAGTATAGACATATGTACAATGTTCGATGCATAATAGACGTAACTGAGTCAATACAATACTATATAGTGCAAAGCAGAAATGGGATGAGGTACAATTTAGGTACAATTTACAGTAGGTGTACGAGTTGTAGTGCAAATCCTTTATCAATAAATATAAAGTGTGTTTGTGTGATCTAAAGTGTGGAGAGTGGGTGCTGCAGTGTGTTGTTTGTTTAAGTGAGTGTGTGCGTGTGGGTGTGTGTGCTATGTGCAATTGATGGTTGTTGCATAGTGTTTATTGTTCGTTGAGCAGCCTGATGGCCTGGGGATAGAAGCTTCTTCTGAGTCTTTCTGTGCTCGCCTTAAGACTCCGGTATCGCTTGCCTGACCGCAGCAGTTCAAAGAGGCAGTTGTTCGGGTGGCTGGAGTCCTTGATGATTCTCTTCGCCTTCCCCCTGCACCGCTTGTTGTAAATGTTCTGGAGGGTGGGAAGCCCCCCTCCCATTGTGCGTTCAGCTGAACGTGTCACTCTTTGTAGTCTGCTACGGTCTTGTGCAGTGCTATTCCCAAACCAGGAGGTGATGTTGCCAGTCAGGATGCTCTCTATTGTACATGAGTAGAAGTTCCTAAGGATCTTCTGACTGACTTGGAACTTCCTTAGGCGCCTGAGGAAGTAGAGGCGTTGTCGTGCCTTCTTCACAACACTGTCAATGTGTGTGGTCCATGTCAAGTCCTCGGATATGTGGGCTCCGAGGTACTTGAAACTGTTCACTCTCTCAACCGGTGCCCCGTCGATGCTGAGGGGGCTGTAGTCCTTGACCCCCGACCTCCTGAAGTCCACAATCATCTCTTTTGTTTTGTTCTGTAAGCTAGCCTAGTTTAGCCCAATTACTGTATAAGTATCATGGTTTAAATTACATTGTGCCATGGTATTATTTAAGTGCAAGTACCACTTCATACAATGGCCTGTATCATGGTGAAACTAAAATGACCATCAAACTACCATGATTTGTCAGGTGTACTTGGTTATTATTTTGTAAGTGTTGTCATAGACGGTTGTCTTTTTGGAGATATATATATATATACAGTATATATGAGGGTATCATTTGACATTCAGCAATCTGTAACTCCCCTCACCTTGTCATACATGCGGTTGAGCAGTCGAGGCACGACGGGAAAGATGGTGGGCCTCAGAGCCTTCATGTCCTCTGACAGCAGACGGATGTCTCCCTGGTAGAACCCAATCCGTCCTCCATGGCAGTACACCACAGACTGGAGCACCAAGACACACACAGACACAGACACAGACACACAGACACAGACACAGCCACAGACACAGACACACACATACAGACAATTCATTAGTGTTGCAAAATTATGTTTTCTGTAGACAACATTTTAAAATGGACTCTTGACGTCCCAGCACAACTTAAGATTGTTTGAACGTGGTTGAGTCTCATTTCAAAATGAATGCCGAAAGAGGAAACATACGTAAACATACATAACAGCCCTATAGTCTGAGACAACACGTGATGTTCAAACAACCACCCGGATATGAACCAACAATAAGTCAAGTGCCACAAAACACGAAAACATTCTGAATGGTGGTGGTAGTGATAGTTGTGGTGGTGGTGATGGTGGTGATGGTGGTTTTGGTAGTGATGATAGTTATGGTGGTGGTCGTGGTGGTTGTGGTGGTGATGGTGGTTTTGGTGGTGGTGATGGTGGTTTTGGTAGTGATGATAGTTATGGTGGTGGTTGTGGTGGTTGTGGTGGTGATGGTGGTTTTGGTAGTGATGATAGTTGTGGTGGTGATAGTTGTGGTGGTGGTGGTGATGGTGGTTTTGGTAGTGGTGATACAGTAGTTGTGGTGGTGATGGTGGTTTTGGTGATGGTGATAGTTGTGGTGGTGATGGTGGTGGTTTTGGTAGTGGTGATAGTTATGGTGGTGGTGATAGTTGTGGTGGTGGTGGTGATAGTTGTGGTGGTGGTGAATTGATTCCTTATAAAGCACATTCAGAAGCCTAAATACGTTTTGCCACAAAAGTTGTTATTGTCCATTGTAAAAACATTGTAAGTTGGTGTTTCAGGCTAGCTAGCTATTGTCCAATCGAATGAATGGGAATCGAAGAGAGAGTGAGACGTAGCGTTACGCTAACCTGCATGAGAGGAATTTGTGAGAGGAATCAAACAAAAATGGAGAAGTTTCTGGTAACAGCTAAAAGACAAGAGGTGGAGCCCACAAGTACTCCAGCTACAACTCTTGAGAGTGGCAATCTCAATACAACTACCCCGCTTTGAGAAGATTTGCAAGGGAAAGCAAGCACACCCAAGTCACTGAATATAGGCTAGAATTGGAATATGAAAAGTGATTTATTTGCAACCTGCGGTAGTTAATAGTAGGCCTCATTTTATTAATTTATCTTTAATTACTATTATTTTAATTGAATGAAATCTACTACTCAGGAAAATAGTGCAATTATTATTTGAATGAAAATAAATCTACTACTCAGGGAAGTAGCCTACTGTAGGCCTACAACAAAAATGTTAATTAGGCCTAATTATTTCACAGTGACACAGGATAATTTGCCAAGCTTTTGTTCATTTTCAAATAAAGCCAATTGTGTCTTGTTATGTTAATCTTATCTTGTTAGTAGAGGCATTGGAATTGGTTTGTAGCCTAAAATTTATTCTAGCCCACATCTAGGTGGGGACCAGATTAGGTGGGGCTCGAAATATTTCCAACTATCCAAGTGGGGCCTGATTGAAAAAGTTTGGGAACCACTGGCATACAGTATATAATTCCTCTTTTATGTATTTTTGCATAGGCAATCACTTTCACATCCCCACTCTCTTCTCGCTCAGGCCATGCTGAAATGTGAACGACCACAAGGGCCTTCTTAGTCTGTTCACACAGCCCCACTGTCGGTGTGACGCCGGCCCCACATGTGACTGTCTTCCTGTTTTGCCAGAGAGGCCATTTGAGGACAGGGCACAGTGAGGACCCGCCCTCTTCTCTGCTCTGCTCTGCCTGTGTTGACAGGTCTGTGGTGTGTTGTATCTGCAGATCTACAGTGCATTCAGACAGAGCATGCAATGGATATCATATGGCAGCTGTCCAAGGGGCGGGGGGGGGGGGGGTACTATAGCTGTATTGGCTTGTGTTTGGTTGGGGAACTGTGTTCGAATTGGCAAAAGGATATTCCTCACATTCAGATCTCTCTCTCGCTCTCTCTGTCTCTCTCAAGGATATTCATCACATTCAGATCTCTCTCTCTCGCTCTGTCTCTCTCTCTCTCCCTCTATCTCTCTCTCTCTCTCTCTCCCTCCCTCTATCTATCTATTGCTCTCTCTCTCTCCCTCTTGCTCTCTCTCTATATACTGTATCTCTGTCTCCCCCCCTCTTCCTCAACACACACTTTTATCAACAGATAGTTAAGTTTCAAGTTTCCAAGTTTCTTTAATAGTTGTCATAGAGAAGTACAGAATACTTTCATACAAAATGCTTCTTACTGTTACGCTCCAGAGACTGTGCTAGACAAGATAGTATCAAATAACATAGTATAGCATGTAATTTAGAAGTAGAAAATGAGGTCACAGTGTTCAGTATAGACATATGTACAATGTTCTGAGTTACCATATAATATACAATACTATGCAGTGTACTAATGTACAGTACTATATAGTGCAAGCAGAAAATGGGATGAGGTACAATTTAGGTACAATTTACAGTAAGGTGTACGAGTTGTAGTGCAATCTTCATCAATAAATATAAAGTGTGGGGAGTGGGTGCTACAGTGTGTTTGTTTAAAGTGGGTGTGTGCTATAAAGTGTGTGGAGTGGGTGCTACAGTGTGTTTGTTTAAAGTGAGTGTGTGCGTGTGATGTGTGTGCTATGTGCGTTTGATGGTTGTTGTTGTGTAGTGTTCATGTTCGTTTAGCAGCCTGATGGCCTGGGATAGAAGCTTCTTCTGAGTCTTTCTGTGCTCGCCTTGAGACTCCGGTATTGCTTGCCCTGACCGCAGGCAGTTCAAGAGGCAGTTGTTCGGGTGACTGGAGTCTTTAATGATTCTCTTAGCCTTGCCCCTGCAACGCTTGTTGTAAATGTTCTGGAGGGTGGGGAGCCCCCCCTCCAATTGTGCATTCGGCTGAACGTGTCACTCTTTGTAGTCTGCTTCGGTCTTGTGCAGTGCTATTCCCAAACCAGGAGGTGATGTTGCCAGTCAGGAGCTCTCTATTATACATGAGTAGAAGTTCTTAAGGATCTTCTGACTGACTTGGAACTTCCTTAGGCGCCTGAGGAAGTAGAGGCGTTGTCGTGCCTTCTTACACAACACTGTCAATGTGTGTGGTCCATGTCAAGTCCTCGGATATGTAGGCTCCGAGGTACTTAAAGCTGTTGACTCTCTCAACCGGTGCCCCGTCGATGCTGAGGGGGCTGTAGTCCTTGACCCCCCGACCTCCTGAAGTCCACAATCATCTCCTTTGTTTGCTGACGTTCAGGGAGAGGCTGTTTTCCTGGCACCATCCCGCCAGGACCTTGACCTCTTCCAGGTAGGCCCTCTCGTCGTTGGCAGAGATCAGGCCCACCACCACTGTGTCGTCAGCAAATTGATGATTGTATTGCTACTCCGCTGAGCACACAGTCGTGTGTGTACAAGGGAGTAGAGGAGGGGACTCAGAACACAGCCCTGGGGGCCCCTATGTTGAGGGTGATGGATGAGGAGGTGCAGTTTCCTGCTCTCACCACCTGGGGTCTGCCCGTCAGGAAGTCCAAGACCCACTGGCAGAGGTCATAGTTCAAGCCCAGGTCCCTGAGCTTGGCTATGAGTATGGAGGGGACTATGGTATTGAATGCCGAGCTGTAGTCGATGATAGCATTCTCACATAGTTCCCCTGCCTCTTGTCCAGGTGTGATGCTGCTGTGTGCAGCCCTGGGCTATGGCGTCCTCCGTGGACCTGTTGGGGCGGTATGCAAATTGCAGGGGGTCCATGTTGATAGGGAGGGAGGAGCAGATGTAAACACAGGAATATTAACAGAACAGATACAGTCATACAGCGACATTCCTCTCTCCCCCCTCTCCCTCTCTCTCCCTCTCTCTCTCTGAACATGTGAACATGGTGTGAACATCACATATGTGAACACTGGGGAAGGCAGGTGGTTTCCTGAGTCTCACGACGTCCTCGTGTCATCAACAGACATAACAGGCTGGTCCGACCTGATTGCTGCTTAACACTTATCTCTAACACTAACAGGTTTGCTCTAAGCTTGCCCGACTGATCTTGAACCAGTGTGATAGAGAGAGCAAGAAACAAGACCGTCTTTTAGCATATGGAGATTCATGAATTTAAAGTTTGGCCATTACAGTTTTCGGCATAAGCAGCTGATCTT
>NC_140172.1:120957341-120976044 GCF_963971535.1 Notolepis coatsorum
GTGAGGGCAGACTTTTGATCTACCACAGAGGAGGTAATGTCTGAATATCAGATGGTTTAAATAACCCCCAGACTATATGAAACCCATCATATAACCCAATTCAGCCGCCCGCCTCCTCACTAACACCCGGTCCCGCGAACACATCACTCCTGTCCTCCACTCCCTCCACTGGCTCCCGATCAAACACCGCATTAACTTTAAAACACTACTCCTCACCTTCAAAGCCCTCCACAGCCTGGCCCCCCCCTACCTGACTGATCTCCTTCTCCCCTACCGCCCAACCCGTTCCCTCCGGTCCTCCTCCACTGCCTCCCTCACTGTCCCAACATCCAAGCTTAAAAACTTCGGAGATCGGGCCTTCTCTCGCACTGCACCCCGACTCTGGAACTCCATCCCCCAGTCCATCAGAGACTCCCCTACACTCTCCACCTTCAAAGCTCGCCTCAAAACCCACCTGTTCTCCCTTGCCTTCAACCCCCCCCACCCCTAAACCCCCCCCTCCCCTCCAACCTGATCGATATGTCTCTAGTCTTTTTTTGTGCTATCAGGCTGTCTCCCCCGTTCCCCTCATGGTCTCATGTTCCTTTGTTTTTGTTTCTTTGTTGTTTTGTTTTGTTTCTTTGCTTTCGTCTCTTTGTTTGTACCCCTGCTCCCGACTACTGTCAGCGACTTCGGGTTTTGAGAAGCGCTATATAAATTAAATGAATTATTATTATTATTATCATCAGACTACATGAAATGGAATGCTCTGTCAGACAGATGGACCGCTAATTACAATGTTACTCAATTAGTACATTTGATTCAATACGTTTGTGGAGTACTTCATAGAGGGAGCATACACACACACACACACACACACACACACACACACTATACTTGTGAGGACAAAATTCCATTGACTACATGCCGTACCTTAACCATTATCCTAACCTTAACCTAACCCAACCCCTAACTCTAAAATGACCTAAATATCCTACGGTGTAGAATGTATGTTTAGTTTGGAGATGTACTCACTATAGGGTTTCTATGGTGTTCTCTGCCCAAGGCCTGTAAGAAACAAACAACATCATTAGTTTGATTTACACTTCACACACACACACACACACACACACACACACACACACACACACACACACACACACACACACACACACACACATCAAAAAGCAAGATGTTTCACACATTTTAAGTGTCCCGTTTGTTTGTTTTTGTAATATGATCTAGGTACCAGTGCAGAAAGTCAAAAACATTGGCCATGTATGTTCGCGTGTGTGTTCTATCAAATATTAAATAGATACCAAATGTTTTCACGTTCAAGACTTTACACGGGTGCGGAACTAGATATGACATCAGATACTAATGGGTTAATTTGGCACAGAGGGAGATCAAGTGATCCAGAGAAACGGTCTGTCTAAGCCGACTGGACCGGTTTCACAGGCCTGTGTGTTTTGACTAAGATAATTGAGCATTAGGAGCTGCCGTACGAGGGATAAGGGCGGGGATTACTGTAAACGCTACCGTGAGTGCAGGCAGCGAGCTGGAATGGACTATATAAACAGTTTTCTTTCTCAAAACGAGATGATAAGACGAGATATGCTCTTTGTGTTGGAGCAACTCTACTCAACTCTACAGCCACGAAATGAGATATTTGAGAGGCAGAGAGACAGCAACTGTGTCTCAGACATTGGTAGTAAAACTCATTACAAGAAGTTATTACACAATTTAAGTTATCAGCTATTAGTTAAGATCACTGGCTACAACTGACAAACCATTTTGATGCCTGGTGGTAGTTTCTGGTTTAGGATCTGTATGGCAAATAATAGAGGCCTTTCACGGAATGTTTAGAATGCCCTTTGGTCTTTTATGAGATATATGAGAAATGTGTCAAGAAAAGATTTAATAAATTGCTTAATTATGGGATCTTGTAAACAAGTCACAGTAGGACAGTAATGTGTTTTACCTGCTCTACCACCACACAGAAATGTGGCCTATGTAGTTACCAATGGTTACAGGCAGCCATGTTGGAAGAAAGAACTACTACACAAACAGTCCGTGCAATGCCTCTATTATGGACTATTATAAAGTGCTTTCTCAGCACAAGTCATTGACCTATTTCATGTCCCGCCCTCTTTTCTTGATCCTCCAATGACAATTGGGAAGCGGTTGTGATAGGATTTGAGATTAGGTTAATTATTTGTAATCATGTAATCATCAAGTGCTTTCCCAGGTAAACCTACTGCATTCGCCCATGATTACAAATAATTGTCTTGCCATTACCAAGTAATTATTAGTTATGTCCATTTAATTTGTGTAATGAAAATATTTGAAGTGCTTCCCAATGTACAAATGTAAATGAGGACATAACACAATTCAAGAATATGTTTTCTTATCACATATGAAATTCGCTTGACAAGAAGACAAGACACCGTCTGTGTGCGTTCCGTAGAAAGCACATCCGGCAGCACGTTAGCCTAGCTTAGCACAATGAATGGAAGTGGGCAGTACCGGTAGCCTAGCTTAAACTCAGAGAGAGGTGTTAGTTGGCCAACGCCTAGGGGCTCATTCTTGTCTCATTCTGTCTCATGGTAAGTGAATGTCCCATAATGGGCATGTTCCTTTCACTTTTTGGCCACCGTTTAGGCTGTGTGGTTTTATTGCAGTCATAAATCATCTGTTGGACAGTACCGTGGGCGTGTGTACCGGAGGTGGAATGAGGATATGCAGCAGGTGTGGTGGATACCTGGTTTTTTTCACCGGAACACCTCATTTATCCATACTTATCCATCTCAGGCTCAACGGGAACACAAAGAGAGACACACACACACGCACGCACGCACGCACGCACGCACGCACGCACGCACGCACGCACGCACGCACGCACGCACGCACGCACGCACGCACGCACGCACGCACGCACGCACGCACGCACGCACGCACGCACGCACGCACGCACGCACGCACGCACGCACGCACGCACGCACGCACACACACACACACACACACACACACACACACACACACACACACACACACACACACACACACACACACACACACACACACACACACACACACACACACTCTTTGATTGCCTTTCTGACGAGGTGCGTTGGATTCCCGTACCTCCACCTCTTTCAGGGCCTGGACATGGACGCCGCACCCCTCCGCGCGCTCCAGGAGGTCGGGGTCGAAGGCGTCCATGAGGATGATTCTCCGCAGGGCCGGAGTCTCGAGCCGCTCCACGTTACCCAGAAGCACCTGGGCCTTCTCCGCCTTGTCGCAGATCACCGTGGAGATGTCCGCTGAGAGGGCACACAACAGAGCACCCACACAGACGTGAGGGAAAGAAAAGGAAACGTACCCAAATGAAACTCACATGAGAGTCATGAGTCATGAGCTTAGAGAGTGAGTCCAGTGACATTCATTTGAAGCCAGTCAGTGTCACTTTTTAATTTCGTGACAATTGAGGAAATTACTTCAGATCCTCAGGCTCAACGGGAAGTTGACACACTGACACACACACACGCGCACACACTGACACACACACACGCACACACGCACAGACACACACACACCTATACTGACAGTGGTTTATCAAAAAGATTCACAGTTAGTGTTCTCCAGCCACCTCCCATACCCTGACGGCAACAGAAAAAAACAACGTTGACATATAGTCAATAAAAAATATAGATAATTAGAGGTAGGTAAATTAGAGAGTAACAAGGACCTCTCTATCTATGTGTGTGTGTGTGTGTGTGTGTGTGTGTGTGTGTGTGTGTGTGTGTGTGTGTGTGTGTGTGTGTGTGTGTGTGTGTGTGTGTGTGTGTGTGTGTGTGTGTGTGTGTGTGTGTGTGTGTGTGTGTGTGTGTGTGTGTGTGTGTGTGTGTGTGTGTGTGTGTGTGTGTGTGTGTGTGTGTGTTCTTACCGGTGTTAATGATGTACCGTATGGCGTCAGGGCCCAGTGTATCGTAGAGAGGAACCACCACCATGGAATAAGTGTAACAGGCTAATTCTGAGATGATCCACTAGAACGACAGACAGACAATCATGTGTGTGTTATTTATCTTTGACCTAAAAAGATGACCCAGGCCTATCTATCTATCTATCTATCTATCTATCTATCTATCTATCTATCTATCTATCTATCTATCTATCTATCTATCTATCTATCTATCGATCGATCGATCGATCGATCTATCTATCTATCTATCTATCTATCGATCGATCTATCTATCTATCTATCTATCTATCTATCTATCTATCTATCTATCTATCTATCTATCTATCTATCTATCTATCTATCTATCTATCTATCTATCTATCTATCTATCTATCTATCTATCTATCTATCTATCGATCGATCGATCGATCTATCGATCTATCGATCGATCGATCGATCGATCGATCTATCTATCTATCTATCTATCTATCTATCTATCTATCTATCTATCTATCTATCTATCTATCTATCTATCTATCTATCTATCTATCTATCTATCTATCTATCTATCTATCTATCTATCTATCTATCTATCTATCTATCTATCTATCTATCTATCTTATGTTTGGGACACAATGGTTACATCATGGCTGTCACTGTGTAGCTGCTCTAACCTGTTAACATGGTCACTGTGTAGCTGCTCTAACCTGTTAACATGGTCACTGTGTAGCTGCTCTAACCTGTTAACATGGTCACTGTGTAGTTGCTCTAACCTGTTAACATGGTCACTGTGTAGCTGCTCTAACCTGTTAACATGGTCACTGTGTAGCTGCTGCTCTAACCTGTTAACATGGTCGCTCTAACCTGTTAACATGGTCACTGTGTAGCTGCTCTAACCTGTTAACATGATCACTGTGTGGCTGTTCTAACCTGTTAACATGGTCACTGTGTAGCTGCTCTAACTTGTTAACATGGTCACTGTGTGTCTGCTCTAACCTGTTAACATGGTCACTGTGTAGCTGCTCTAACCTGTTAACATGGTCACTGTGTAGCTGCTCTAACCTGTTAACATGGTCACTGTGTAGCAGCTGCTCTAACCTGTTAACATGGTCACTGTGTAGCTGCTCTAACCTGTTAACATGGTCACTGTGTAGCTGCTCTAACCTGTTAACATGGTCACTGTGTAGCTGCTCTAACCTGTTAACATGGTCACTGTGTAGCTGCTCTAACCTGTTAACATGGTCACTGTGTAGCTGCTCTAACCTGTTAACATGGTCACTGTGTAGCTGCTCTAACCTGTTAACATGGTCACTGTGTAGCTGCTCTAACCTGTTAACATGGTCACTGTGTAGCTGCTCTAACCTGTTAACATGGTCACTGTGTAGCTGTTCTAACCTGTTAACATGGTCACTGTGTAGCTGCTCTAACCTGTTACAGTAACATGGTCACTGTGTAGCTGCTCTAACCTGTTAACATGGTCACTGTGTAGCTGCTCTAACCTGTTAACATGGTCACTGTGTAGCTGCTCTAACCTGTTAACATGGTCACTGTGTAGCTGCTCTAACCTGTTAACATGGTCACTGTGTAGCTGCTCTAACCTGTTAACATGGTCACTGTGTAGCTGCTCTAACCTGTTAACATGGTCACTGTGTAGCTGCTCTAACCTGTTAACATGGTCACTGTGTAGCTGCTCTAACCTGTTAACATGGTCACTGTGTAGCTGCTCTAACCTGTTAACATGGTCACTGTGTAGCTGCTCTAACTTGTTAACATGGTCACTGTGTAGCTGCTCTAACCTGTTAACATGGTCACTGTGTGGCTGCTGCTCTAACCTGTTAACATGGTCACTGTGTAGCTGCTCTAACCTGTTAACATGGTCACTGTGTAGCTGCTCTAACCTGTTAACATGGTCACTGTATATATATATATATATATATAGAGAGAGAGAGAGAGAGAGAGAGAGAGAGAGAGAGAGAGAGAGAGAGAGAGAGAGAGAGAGAGAGAGAGAGAGAGAGAGAGAGAGAGAGAGAGAGAGAGAGAGAGAGAGAGAGAGAGAGAGAGAGAGAGAGAGAGAGAGAGAGAGAGAGAGAGAGTTCACCTCTGGCCTGTTCTGGGAAAACACTCCTATGAACTGGTCTGGGTTGGGCTGGCAGCCCTGGTGCAGGAGACCTGACCCGAGATACTCTGCCCGGGCAGTCACCTAGAAAACAGGAAGTGAGACAACAGCTGAGTGCAGTGGGGCGGGACTATATTGCATGGTTATTGTATGGGTTTGATATGGCCTACGCTGTATGCGGTTGCACATGCTGTAGGTTGCATCACGTTCTGATAACCAAGTCAAATTCCTTATGCATTCTATACGTTTGGTGAAAGTGATTGTGATTCTGAAATAAAGGCAATGATGCACTGATGTAAATGGTAAATGGCTGCATTTATCCAAAGCGCTTTAAAAAAAATTCCTCACATTTGACCCATTCACTCACACATTCACACACCGATGGCGGAGGCAACCATGCATGGTGCCAACCTGCACATCAGGAGCAATTAGGGGTTAAGTGTCTTGCTCAAGGACACTTCAACGTGCTGCCCGGGAGGAGCAGGAATCGAACTGAGAACCTCTGGATTACCAGACGACTGCTCTACCTCCTGAGCCACTGACGCCCCTGGTGTTACGCTGATGTTTAGCTTCTGAGAACTAAACTGAGTATCAATCAAATATATTGCTTTTACTGATCAATAAAGAATATATAGGCCATTCATTTGGGGACATTAGAACCAAAAAAATACAAGTATGTAATTTATATAGTGCTTTTATCCAAAGCGCTTTACAATTCTGTGCCTCATATTCACCCATTCACTCACACATTCACACACAGATGGCGGAGGCAACCATGCAATCGAGAGCAGTTAGGGGTTAAGTGTCTTGCTCAAGGACACTTCGACACGCTGCCCGGGAGGATTACCATGCAGCCGACCGCTCTACTTCCTGAGCCACTGTCGCCCCCATTCCTCCATTAGAGGATATTCATATTCATATTTGTTTGTCTGGACCACTGTGCACTGAGCAGGTGCATTGTCCTACATGTAAACATACCTGAGATAATAACAGTTATAGGGTAGGCGCTCTAAAAAGGCTACATTTGAAAAAGAAATGCAACATTACTTAATACGGACTGTATTGATCTATTCCTGGCTTAAAACTGAGTTTCTACGGATATTCAGATATTCAATTATAAGTTGTGGTGCAATATTTATACAAAAATACATAAAACATGTGCTTCATCACAGGATGTTTGAAACAAGCTACAGTCCAGCAGCTTTTCATTGTCAGTGATGATGACATCACTTTTTCCTGCCTTGTATTATTGTCCTGTGTTTTATCTGATTTGTACCCCTGCCCAAGGTCAAATAAACACTAAACTAAACCAACTAAACTAAACTAAACTAAACATCAGTAAATTACAGAAAGTCGCGTATCTCGGCTAGGAATGGCATGGCTGAACTATGTATGCACGTCTTTCAATGATAGGTCTTCCGGTCGGGAGTGTGTTGTGGTATGACCAACCTTCGGTGTGTCAGAGGGAGTGAGGGAGGGATCAGGGGGATAAGATAGCGGCAAGGTTACAGCGTGTGAAACTAAGCTAGCTGTGTGTTAATTCGGTGTGTAGGCTTGTTACGACCCTGGCTCACTGTCGTTTGCAGGGGCCATAAAAAGTACAAGTTATGAGCCGTTTCTTTATGAAACGCAGACTATATGGGTCACACTGTACTCATTATGGAGGGCGTACTGGTCTCAATACATCAAGTGTTCCTCTGTTAATTCACTCAGCTGCCATAGCAGCATGGGGGAGGGGAGGTAAAGGCAGGGGGAAAAGACAATAATAGAAATAGTAATAATAATAGAGTAGAACATAATAATAATAATGGTGTTATTACTATATAATGCGTACATTTGTAATGTACAATGTAGCGTACAATGTTTCCATATAGAACCTGGCATTCCACAGAGATGGCACGGGTTTGCAACTCGGACTACAAGACAAACTCGTTTACCGACCGTCTACCCTGCCCCATTGAGATAACATGGGTTAGTCAACACTCAGATTAGACCATGTATTTTTTATAGAATAATATCTACTTTGTTGTCAGTTTATACAAGGTAATTGAAGTGTGTCTTTCCCCCATATCCCTTCTAGATACACATACACAGTCTCCACATGCATTCCATCAGAGAGGTCGGAGGTCAGAGGGCAGCCCCCGCAGCGCCCCCCCCCCCCCCCCCCCCCCCCCCCCTGGAGCAGTTTGGGGGTTCAGTGCCTTTCTCAAGGTCACCCTGCCATATTATCGAAGTAGGTTTTTAGTTCTTTAAAGGTTACATATTGTGAAAACCTCACTTGTGTAGCCTACATACATTTGCGTCTCTGGTAGTCGTACTAACACACAAACTGTGAAACGAGACGGCCCACCTTTCAAAGGGGCGACTAACTGAGTCCTTCTCACTTCCTGTAATGTGTCACGCGAGCTACGCAACACGCGGCATTGGCGGGCAACAAACAAAATGGCCGCCGTGTGAATATGGTAAATTGTCATTAATCAGACATTTGCATTTGTGTTGCCCTGCGCTGTTGTGCTTGATCAGGTGCGTCTTAGATGGTGCTAACCTCTTTGTAGGACAACCACTTGTAAGGCTGGTTGGGTAGCCGGGAGCCTAGGCAGGGACCATCACCTGTTAAACACACGTAAAAACAACAAGTTTAGTTGGATTAAATTAAATTAAACTAAGCTATCTTAACAAATGAAGAAATGTATTGTATTTGCAGTGTCTTTGTGTGTAGCAATTATGTACACTCAGTGTGTATGTGCATGCACATTGCACAAGTATGCCTATGGCCAGGTGTGTACATGGTGTGTACATGGCCCCTACACAAGGGTAGGGGTGTGTGTCTGCCCAGTACTACACAGTACATTAAACTGCTTACTATTACCCACCAGCTATATGCAGGCCTCTCTGGAAGACCTCGTACATGGTTTTAGCGTCGTCATGGTAATGAGTCAGCAGCTTGGAGCTGTCGCCCATCATGGATCTACGACCCCCGCCTTCACACTGAGAGAGAAAGAGAGAGAGAGAGAGGGGAGAAAGTAAAAGTGGGGGGAAGAGAGAGAGAGAGAGGGAGAGGAGGGGGGAGAGAGGGGGAAGAGAGAGAGGGAGGAGAGAGAGTGAGGGGAAGAGAGAGAGAGGGGGGAGGGAGAGTGAGAGAGAAAGGGGGAGGGAAAGGGTGGGGGAAGAGAAAGAGGAAGGAGGGAGAGAGAGGAGGGAGGGAGAGAGTGGGAGGGAGGAGGGAGGGAGAGAGAGGGGGGAGTGAGAGAGGGAGAGAAAGAGACGGAATGGAAGAGATAGAAAGAGAGAAGGAGGGAAGGAGAGAGATGGAGTTAGAGAAAATTAGTGGGGAGGCAGAGAGTGGATAAAAGATAAGAGATAAATATAGACCATTTCAAACGTGACCCAAGAGTCAGCAAGAACAGGGGCGGGAGATGACTCAAGGGCAGAACACGGTTACAGACCATGGAACAACAGACAGCACTATACTGTACGTTGGATGAGCGATTCAGGGTCTCTGTCCTCCAGAACTATAGAGAGCAGCACTGTGAGCAGGGTGAGTGCATCAGTGGAGGACAGGGGAGTAGTGGTAGAGGGAGAGAAGCTACAGGTGTCCAGAAAGTAAAGCAGAAAGTAACGACAGTAAAAGGCCTCAGAAGACATCAGGGAAGGGAGGAATTGTCTTTTGTGGTGTCTGTAATAGTATACGTTGATTTATTTGTTATATTGTTATGTTCTGTGTTTATTATTATTGTTATTGCTAATGTCATTGTTGTTGTTATTATTGTGGTATTGTGAGGTCTTGTTATTGTTACTATATTGTGTTTGTTTTGTTTTGTGTATAAAAATATTTTATACAAGAATAAATAAAATAATGCATCAGGGAGGGAAGAGGTGCCCGGTAGAGGGAGCGCAGGTTTGCCACATTGATCAGCGCTTCTTGAGAAGTCGGTTGAGTGAGTCAGCCGGTTGAAGTCCAGTGGACAGGCGGACGAAAACCACAGCTTGCGGCATATCATTAACCCTGTCACTGAGGAGGAGGAGGGGGGGGAACATGCAGCAGGAGGGGATGTAGACGGTACTGAGGCCAGCGTGTCGGTCAGAGAGAAGAGCTGTGGCCAAGAGTTAATAAACGGCCTAGAGCAAATGAAAGGAAAGAACCTGCACGTATGTACAACGTATTATACGTATGACCTATATCATGCCAGTTAGGGTGTGTACTGTATACTGCACCTGCGTATATACTGTTTACTTTACTTGGCCCATATTTACTGTAACATATAATATAACAGATAGGGCATACAGACCCTCATCTGCACCTTTGATTATTACACTGTTTACTTTCTCATATTCAGAGTTAATTATATTGTTTACACTGTTCATTCTTTCCCCTCACATCATTTTATATACAGATCTAGTTTCATTGCCTATATTTATGTCTTTCTACTATCGCCCTGCCCATACCTGTACCCCCCCCCCCCCCACCTCCACCATGCTGCTATGACGTCCACATTTCCCCAAGGAGATCAGTGAAGGAATATCTTATCGTATCTTGAATGGGAGACAGTTTTTGATAGTGGTATTAGATGGGCTTCACAGTGTCTGGTTCCACAGTACAAGTATTTATAGGCATGTTACACTTTATTTTGCCAACAGGAGTGGGTTTCTTCATTGGGCGCTTATCCTTATCATTAGGGCACAAATATCTTGTGTTTTATTATAGAATAACAACATAAAAGGTTTATTTCCTGTTGCAGTGTAATATCAATAGCTATTAGGTCTATAGAGTGTGAGAAACAGACAGGAAGTCTCTCAAATCACCAAATCAGACACAAATACAGTTTGATACAGTGATTTACAGGTGTTAAAATACATTTTAAGTATTAATTTGTGATTTGTGGGAGTCACCTTTACAGTACATTTACATTTAGTAATTTAGCTGCCTAAATGTAAATGTATTTTTTTTAATTTAGCTAAACGAACCTTCTTACTGTCTTTTTACTATTATGTACCCTACTACTATACTTATACTACTACCTATCATGCTAATATATCTGTACTATTATGATATATATATATATTTGTATCCACTTTTATCCCATTTTCTATATTTTTCTCCCATCCCAATTTCGTATCATCCAATTCAACCCTCCCCTGTCACGAACGCTGTTTCTTGCCTCCCACAAGCCGGCTGCAATGTGGACTAAGTCATACATAGCACAAGTCCCCTCCGGTACTTGAGGTAACAGCAGTCGCATCTTTTCACCTGCGCAGCTCGATCTCTCAGTGGCGAGGAGTAGCGCGTGGGAGGCTCACGCTGCCCCCGACACTTCCTGATTCTACTGCGCAGCGCACCAACCGACCTGTAGGAGGCGCTGTCCACAACGCCCGATCCCCACCCATCAGTTTCCCACCCCTAATACGGCCAATCATTAGTATGAACGACCAGCTAAACTGAAAGCAATGTGGAGCGCTGGGCTCGAACAGGCGAGCCCAGCGTCTCCGCATTTGTGGCGAGCGCCTTGCCCACTACGCCACGTAGCCGCCCTACTATTATGATATATTATGTAATATGTACTGTAACACTCAAGCTCGATACTACAATGCCACCGACCCTTAGCTGCCAGAGATGTACCCCTCTTGCTGACTTGTTGTTCATCATTTGTAAGTCTTTGGATAAAAGTGTCGGCTAAATGACTAAATGTTAAATGTCAATGTAAATGTATCCAAAGCGACGCACACATTTCGTACAAGAAGTCAGCAGGAGGGGTACACCTCTGGCGGCTAAGGGTAAGTGGTATTATTCATGTATTATTCTGAGTGCATAGTAGTATAGACATAATGGTAGGTACTAGTATACAGTAGTAGATACAGTAGTAGTATAGTAGCACAGTACATAATAGTAAAAGGTTTGTTTAATTTTTAATTAGTATTATTTCATATATTGATTGAAGTAACAGCATTCACGTGTTTCACTTACATATCTCGGTTACCAATGTGTTCCACAACACAGAACATGTGGCGGTGGCTACTATGACTACTATACAACATTTAATTATAGCCGAGAACCAATCCGTCTCCATCATCCAGACGGGCCGCTCCATGGATAACAGAGAAAGGGGCAGGTGAGGAAATTATTTTCTCTGCTCTACAAAATGGCCAATCCATCTTCATGCCATGTTATGTCAAGCGGAAACACAACGATGGCAAAGCACGATTGACTTGGATTATCCTGTTAGCGTTGTTGTGGCGCACTGTGAGCATGAGCTCAGGTTTAGATGCAGTGCAGTGTATGTGTAGTTTAGTTCAGTGGATCCCCCCCCCCCCAGAGTAAATCCATCAAGTCATTCGGTCCCAGGGAACTCCTTCTGAGAGGATGTTCGTTCAGGTTTGGTCCATAATCCCACCTGTCAGTAGTACTGTAGGTGTGGAGATGACAGTACAAAGTGGGAAATCTTATAGTCATTCTTATAAATGATCTTATTGCGTGTACAACTACTGAATGATTCATATCTGATATTTTGAAATTATCGTATTCTTAATAGAGGTTCAGCTGTAAACATGCTTTGTAAAGGTTATTTATATATACTTGGTTTATGTATGTACGTGGGTATGAATGTGTGAGCGAATGTGTGTGTCTATACATACTATATATGTATGAATATAGGTATAATGTGTGTCAAGTTTGTTCTTGTTTTCCCCACTTGAAGGGCTCAGGCAACGTGATAAAGGAAGGATATAACTCTGTGACTTTTCTTTGACCTTAGTTTGTCATTTATTTGGCTGACAAATGGTTGTCAACTTGTCACAATAGCAGGTTATAAACCATTGGGCTATCACGTTCCATGTCTGACTGCAGCCAACTCACTGAGCACAATGCACTCCCTGCTGATTGAGCTGTCGTTAAACCAGTCAAGCCCTCCCGTGCTGCCCGCATAGATGCCTGTCTGATATAAATTATTATTTCTTTACTCCTAAAGTTCATTTAATTTCAATTTACTTTTGAAAATAGTTGCAAGGAGTACATTTGATCATTTAGGGGACATTTCAATTATACCATTTGTTTTGGATAAATAATATATGTAATTTTGAGTCAATAAAATACATTCGGCTCTCTTTGCTCCTAAAGAGTTCGACAATGTGTGAGACTATATTGTATATATGTATGTAGGTATAATGTGTGTGTCTATATATACTGTATGTATGTAGGTATAATGTGTGTCTTTATATTGTATGTATAATGTATGTGTCTTTATACTGTATACTGTATATGTATGAATGTAGGTATGTGTGTGTCTATATATACTGTATATATATATGTAGGTATAATGTATGTCTTTATACTGTATATGCAGGGAGCGAAATTAACTTTTTGACTCACCGGCCAGTGGCGGGTAGATGGGAAGAGTCTACCCGCCAAGCATATTTCTTACCTGCCAAAATTTGTTTGATTAAAAAAATATATATATATATTTTATATAAAAAAAAAATTTAAATAAAATATATATTATATAATCATACTTGTAGTTGTATTATCTGCGAGACATCGCCACCACGCAATAAGTCAAAATGCTTGCTATCTGCAAACAGCTCCACTGTCTGTGTGTATACTTGAGTAGCCTCCAGCTCCAGCAAGGATTCTCCGGCCCTGCAGCTAGACCCTATATTCAGCTAGACCCTACATTCAGCATGCAAGGATTCTCCGGCGATGCAGCTGGACCTATTTATAACGTTACCGTTCTTTTGTCAAATCACATTCAACATGCCCTCAGCTAGAATACGCATTCAATCAATGTTATAAGACATTGATATCAGGAGCTATCTGTAGCTACTGCTAGCCCGGTAGATAACGTTAAGACAATTTAGTTTACTGGGACAGATGGATCAACGTGAGCTAGCTAAGCTAGCTAACGAGGGACCGGAGGTATTATGCACTCGAGTAGACTATTTCTGGAGCATTTGTTGATATCAGCAGCTATCAGTAGCTAGCCAGCTAGATACCGTTAGACAATGCCTCGTCATGTATTAAACTAAAAGTGAATAGTTGACTGGGTCATTGTTTAAACAGTAACGTTAGCTCTTGGAGGTCCGATATAGACTAGAGCAGATGGAAGTAAACAAGCCAAATGATAGCTTCCGATTGGTCATTTGCTTTTTTTCTCATGAAACCAGTCACGTCACTCTACTGTGATTGGACCTAGTGCGACGTGGGACTTGTAGTTTTTTAACGATCTCGCGGCGGAGAAAAAAAAGACGAGCGGCTATAATCTGTACTCGCACAAGAGTATCGTTATGAAGTTATGAACTACACGTCTACACGCCACACGGCGGGCAGCTCTCTAAGTGTCATGCGCCAAAGGTAAAAACAGCCCGCCCCTGGCGGGCGGCGGGCTTTAGTTTCGGTCCCTGTGTATATGTATAAATGTAGGTATAATGTGTGTGTCCTCTCATAAGGACCTTTAATAATATACATCTGATTAACACTACACCCAGTAGTACTAATGTATATATTTTATAACAAATCACCTGTACATTGTATATTACTATTGCACTTTACTGTTACATTTGCACTCCAAACCTCTTCTTGTTGTACTGTACTTGTGCTGTATGATGACAATACATTTTAATCTAAACCTTTCACTCTGTCGTCATGGAAATGATGCAAGCCTGGTAAGAGAGATAGTTGCACCACGTCCAGCCGTAGCCGTATCCCATCTTGCCACGACGAGGTTCACATACGAGCGCTCACCCTAGTTCAGCGTGAGGGAAAGCAGATGCTGTGCTGTTGAGCGTGCTGCCCTACTGTATATCTCATGAATGATGTCTTTTCGCCCCAGGGGCAAATGATAGCGATACAAATGAGGGCTCAGTGAAATTGCTTCCTTCTCTTCATTGAAGAATTACAAAGAGAGGATTCTGGGAACTGGGCACGTGTGCGAGAGAGAGAGAGAGAGAGAGAGAGAGAGAGAGAGAGAGAGAGGGGAGAGAGAGAGAGAGAGAGAGAGAGAGAGAGAGAGAGAGAGAGAGAGAGAGAGAGAGAGAGAGGCAAGAATGAAATGACAGAATACAGGGCAGACCTGAAACTGCCCTGGTGTGTGCGTGTGCGTGTGTGGTGTGTGCGTACAAACCACATAAACACATATGTACACATGTTAACGTGTGTACATGTGTGTTTGTGTGGTTTGTACAGGCACGCACGCACACACACACACACACACACACACACACACACACACACACACACAAATACAAATACACACTTACATTTAACCTTTCAGACTGTAGTGCACTACAGCTGCTGTGAACAAGCTCTCAAATGACAAGCACAGCTCATAAAAAAAGGACATGGCTGTGTGTGTGTGGCGCACAACAGCTGGTTGATGAAATTATCTACTACTGGGTTGCAAATCCGTTGCATTCCTGGGCACGTGGTGGAGGGATTGAGATCCTATACACACCAAGAGGGCGTGAGAGAAAAACTAAACCTACGGGGAAAACGAACACACACACACACACACACACACACACACACACACATACATACACACACACACACACACACACATGCGCACACACACACACACACACACACACACACACACCCAGACACAGTGCACACACACACACACACACACACACACACACACACACACACACACACACACACACACACACACACACACACACACACACACACACACACACACACACACACACACACACACACACACACACACACACACACACACACACACACACACACACACACACACACACACACACACACACAGCGACAGAGAGAGACACACACACACACACAGCGACAGAGAGACGGGGAGCCAGATTTAAATAACAGAGTCGGGGGGAAAAGTTAATAAATGGGCGAACATAGAAAAAGAAGCAACATCTGGCTGCATTTCAACAATATTGGAGACTGCAACGCTGAGTGCAGAACTTTATTTATTTTATTTGTTTGCTGTGGTTCTGTGTTCAGTTGTTCATTAAAGGTTTGATTAATTTAAAATGTTAAACAATGGCGACTGGGTAGCGCAGTGGACTAAGCACTCGCCCACCACCGCGGAGGCTCTGGGATCGAATCCAGCTGTCAGCGGTACCTCCGGCTTGGTCAGTCGTCCCTACTAACACAATTGGCAGTGTTAGCGGGTGGGGTACGTGTCCTGGCAGGGCCGCTGCTAGGGGTGTGCGAGCAGTGCAGTCGCGATAAAAATACAAATAAATAGAATGTTAACAATCACTTTCCATCACAGACCTGAAATCTAGTTTTGCTTACATGCTTATATATTTCACATTAGACACGTTTGTAGAATAGTGTGCCGGGCTCTGCAGATATACTATTGGTTTCATTCAATGACCCGTTTACTTTTGTGCAAAGCATCGTGGGAGGACTAACACTAGGGGGAGCTGGTTGGCGTCGGTCTGGTAGTTGGTAGAGAGATGTGAAGAAGACCGGTATTATCCACGAGGGGAGCGGGTACAGGTACGGGGTTTATTCGGCGCTATCCACGGCCAAGAGCATCATACTTTTGAAAACCAATTGTGCAGCATCGGAGCAGAAGAAATAACGCTGCGTGCCGTAAGCTTATCAATACCAAGTATAGTCATTAGGTTATGCCAAGACGAAGAGGACGTTCGGCAGATGGACTGAAGATGAAAGTTGTTGCGTGTTAGAACGTTCAGTCAGGCTAGCCATGTCGGCTAGTAGCTTAGCTAAAGGCAGGGACAGCTAACTAGCGTTAGCTAACCTAGCTAGCTAGTTAGCTTTAGCTACGTTATCGAGTGCTAACGTGTGGTTCAGTCGGGCTAGCCATGTCGGCTAGTAGCTTAGCTAAAGGCAGGGACAGCTAACTAGCGTTAGCTAACCTAGCTAGCTAGCGTTAGCTACGTTATCGAGTGCTAACGTGTGGCAGATAAACTAGGAACACGTCGTCTCCTTCCTCTTGGACCTGATTCTGCGTTAGGGTGAGTTTTTAATGCAATCTATTCTGTTCCCGCCGTGGATCTCTCTCTGTCTCTCTCTCTCTCTCTCTCTCACTCGGTGTGTTGCATCATGCAACATGGTCTGCTCCGGTATCAATATTGAATGTGCAGTAATGCTATGCACTGTTCTGCTGCCTGGACATTACTGCTCATTACTGCTCATGATCACTCCAGCTTTACAAGTTGCTCTCTGGGAACATTTCACACTGTGCTCGTGCAGTTTGTGACGTGTGTACTAAGCTTATAGAGTTCGATTCAAATAAGGCAAAACTGCAAATCTGCATGTCGTGCTTGAAAAATTAACCTGGCTTTAAGCTTGTTTATCAGGTTCCAGGGGTGTTTTATGCATTTGACCTGTTACTGCCAGGTGTACGACTGTACAGGTGCATTGCCACTAAGCCTCGGGCAGCGCTGTTATTTAAGAATACGTTGACTGTATGCCCAGCCTCGGGCAGCGCTATTATTTAAGAATACGTTGACTGTATGCAATTTTTTTTTTTTTTTTTTTTTTAAGCCATTTTGAAGGGACGGTTTATGGTCTCAATTGACAATGAGAATGGACAGATAGCAATACTATAAAGTATAGATTTAAGCTCTACAAATATCCCCACGGACTATGCAAGTCTGTTTAGAAATGCTGGCCGTCTACAGTGATTTTAGACGGATCCAAATGGCCATGAATGTGTTAATAAATTAAAAAAAAAAAAAAAAAGTATATACAATTATTATTATTCTTTTTTTTTTTTAACTTTTAGGGGGGGGGGGGGCTCGCGTTTAAATCTCGCACAGGGCCTCGCATTTCTCCCAGACGGCACTGTGTCCTGGTCGTTCGGGGCGCCTGTTCAGCATCTGGGGGAAATAGCGTGAACCTCCGTGCACGTTATGTTCCCCCAGTGAAACTCCTCGCTGTCAGGTGAAAAGGAACGGCTGGCAACTCCACATGTATCAGAGGAGGCATGTGGTAGTTCAACACCCTCCCCAGGCCGACAGTGGGGCAATGTGCGCAACGACCAGAAAGAGAATAGGCATAACGACTAAATTGGGATGGGTGAAAAATACAGAATAAATTTAATACAAATTTAAAAAAATTAACAATAGTAAGTCTTTTTTTTTTGTAACAAAGAAAATTGATAAAAAGAGCCATTTCAAAGATTCAGCTGTTTTAGCTCAGCTGTCTTAGAAGAGCCGGACCTCCCATCACTAAAGTAGATAGGAGTGTGGCTATTTTCTTCTTAACCATAGAAATTAAGGTATATATTGGGCTGCATCTCACAAGTTGAAGGTGTTCTGAACATTACACACTACATTGACCTGTATATCCAGTGAAAAACTTTATTTGAGACTTGTTCAGCGACCTCACAGTGTTAAAGGTGCTGTATGTGGTATATCCCAGTCGCTCCGCTCTGCAGTAAACAGAAAATAAATTTTCTGGTATCCCGTTCCCCTTTTATCCAATTAGGAGAGAGAACTCCTCACTGAAAAGAATGGTCCGACAAAGATAAGAAATAAAAAATAGTGCTTTAAACAAGTAGAATAATCTGCCAGTGCAGTAAGCAAACCTGGTTTGGCAAGACAGTCTTGAAATAAGTAAAGATATCTCTCTCCTGACTAGGGGTGCACCGATATGAAAATTTGCCGCCGATACCGATACCGATTGTTCAACTAAC
>NC_140172.1:120981244-120988744 GCF_963971535.1 Notolepis coatsorum
TAATATAAAACATTTTAAACACTCCAGTTCCTTTTCTTTTCCCCCTCTCTTTACTTAAATATTGTGTATTTAACTATTGTGTAGGAGGGGTTAGCGTGCACTTATTGAAGTGGTCGATGAAGGGTTGCCAGGTCTTGTCAAATTTGTATTCCCTCCCTCTCAATTCAAACTTTATCTTTTCTAATTGCAAATAGTGCATAACATCTTTCATAAGTACAGTGTGAGTTGGAACGTCCTGCACTTGCTTCCAATTCAACAGTATCAATATGCGGGCCAATAGGGTCACAAATATTACCATACCATATTGAGATCTAGACAGTTTGGTATTGGGCACTCCGACTCCTAGAAGTGCTGAACCTAAACTAAGTCTAAACTTCTCAATTTCAACATTGTTATTATAACAGCACACAACCTAAAACCCCTCCCTACCTCCCTCTCCCAAACCGTTCCTACAACCATCTTTTTTATGTTGCATGATCATGTATGCATTTATTATGTATTGTATTTTTTATAGACGGAGAGAGTCTGAACAGAAACCGCAAAAGTCGTCTTGCGGTCTCACTTTTAATTTTGCGTTTAGACTAGTGTTTTGGGATGGAATTCTGCGTGCAGACGAGGCTGAAAGACTCGAGACGACGGAGCCCCGCTGTCACACGATTGGCGCAGATGTCACATGACCAGAAACGTCAGTGGCCAATCAGATCGCCTCAGGTCGTTGAGACCATAGATATCTATAGAACACTAGATAGCTTAAGGCGGAGTCACCAGCATCACTGAACCGCCGCCATCTTGCTCCAGTTAGCCTTGAGTGAGAGTGAGTGAGCTGCACAGACAAAAATACTCATAACTCGCTGAAATATTGACGGATTTACAAACGTGTTGGTTTGCTATAAACATCAAAGATGTAGTTATGATACTGCATACTTATAAAAAAAATTTTTTTTAAAGATGTTTTTTTTTACAAACCACTTGAATCATAGCCACGTTAATAATGCTTGTAATAAACCAAACCGTTTGTAAATCCGTCAATATTTCAGCGAGTTATGAGTATTTTTGTCTGTGCAGCTCACTCACTCTCACTCAAAGCTAACTGGAGCAAGATGGCGGCGGTTCAGTGATGTCGCTCTCCATTGGCCGACAGCGCGGGCAAGCTATCTAGTGTTCTATAGATATCTATGGTTGAGACTATAGATATCTATGGTTGAGACAACCAGACGTGCTGTGAAGACCCGCCCTACTCTGCCTCTGATTCGCAGACTGTGGGTGGGGAATGTGATTGGACCAAAGCAGTCACTCACAGACAGTGGGTCCAGTCACTAATAGTTGTGATAGCCGCGGGACAGATTCTTGTGTATTTAAAAGTACTGCCAATGTAGCCTTCAGGTGATCGCCATGGATAGAATCAGACATGCTTTGTTTACGCTTCTAGGCTACTGGCGCATGCCTGTGATGTAAGCAGTACGCGACGAGAGCCTTGACAACCCTTTCGTCATCGTTTTATGCGGTTTGACAGTTTAGATGAGAGCGCAAAGGTTTATCGTTTCTAGGAATTCCACCCTGGAAGGTAGTCTCACTTTTTTGCGGTTTCACCCCGTAAAAACGCTGTTGCCGTATAAACAAAAGGCACATCCGAAAAAATATTTTTGCGGATTCACCTGCTAGCGTTTCCGTCTAAACAGGGCCTCACAGAACCTCACGTTCTGTCTACTGAAGATCAAGATGCACACTGACCTCTTCTGAGAGAATTGTTGAATATAGATACACAAATGTTCTAGAATGTTTGGTTATGACATCATTACACTGCCATCACAAATCTTCTAGAATGTTTGATTATGACATCATACTGTGACATCACAAATGTTCTAGAATGTTTGATTATGACATCATACTGTGTCATCACAAATGTTCTAGAATGTTCTATTATGACAAATAAGACGGTTCAATGACTTTATCTAAATCCAATCAATATTCCTAATGCCGTTTCAATGTAAGGTTATAAAAATAAACATATAAACATTCATATAATATTCTGTCTACTGAGACAGAAGAGCCTCACGTTCTGTCTACTGAGACACAGAAAAGCCTCACGTTCTGTCTACTGAGACACAGAAGAGCCTCGAGTTCTGTCTACTGAGACACAGAAGAGCCTCACGTTCTGTCTACTGAGACACAGAAGAGCCTCACGTTCTGTCTACTGAGACACAGAAGAGCCTCACGTTCTGTCTACTGAGACACAGAAGAGCCTCACGTTCTGTCTACTGAGACACAGAAGAGCCTCACGTTCTGTCTACTGAGACACAGAAGAACCTCACGTTCTGTCTACTGAGACACAGAAGAGCCTCACGTTCTGTCTACTGAGACACAGAAGAGCCTCACGTTCTGTCTACTGAGACACAGAAGAGCCTCACGTTCTGTCTACTGAGACACAGAAGAGCCTCACGTTCTGTCTACTGAGGCCCCGTTTAGACAAGCGTTTTGTGAACAGAAACCGCAAAAGTCATCTTGCGGTTTCACTTTTAATTTTACGTTTAGACGAGCGTTTTGGAGTGGAATTCTCCGTGCAGACGACGCTGTAACGACGGAGACCCGCTGTCACACGATTGGCGCATATGTCACATGACGTGCTGTGAAGACCCGCCCTACTCTGCCTCTGATTCGCAGACTGTGGATGGGGAATGTGATTGCACCAAAGCAGAGTCACTCACAGACAGTGGGTCCACTCACGCCGCGTTGTGTATTTAACCCTTTCACTGCCACACGACAGCCGGTTGTGTGATAGTAAAGGGGTAACCTTCTGTCGTGTGGCAGTGAAAGGGTTCAAAGTACTGCCAATGTAGCCTTCAGGTGATCTCCGTTGATATGTCAGACATACTTGCTTTGTTTACGTCTCGGCTACTGGCGCATACCTGCTACCTGTGACGTAAGCAGTACGCGCGACCAGAGCCGTGACAAACCTTTCGTCATCGTTTTAACAGATTTATACGGTTTGACAGTTTAGACGAAAGCGCAAAGCTTTTGCGTTTCTAGGAATTCCACCCTGGAAGGTAGTCTCACTTTTTTGCGGTTTCACCCCGTAAAAACGCCGTTTCCGTATGTTACAAAGGGTCAGATTAAACCGAATATATGTATTTATTGATTGATATATATTGCATAATATTTGTATATCGTTTGATATCCCTTGTGTATTCTTTGTACATATACACGGAATGTCCCTTTAACCTAGTAGTTACACAGCCCATAATATTTCATTCTCCTATTGGATGGCGTGCCACCAGGCGCCAGTGACTTACCCCCTAGAGCCGACTTGAAAGCTACCGACGAGACATGCCCTTACTAGCCTCAGCTCCGCGCAGGAATACGGCTACCGAAAGCAGAGCGGCACTACTTGTCCACCGTACATATAAATATGGCGCAAGAAATGTAGAATTCCTCTTAGTCCCTTGTCCCGTTCAGTCTCGTTCAGTTCCAGTTATCCAAGTGACGTCTCTCACCCACTACGCAACGTGGGCAGAGTAGGGCTCGTATTGCCCCAAATAGAGTCGTGTTTATCCTACTACGTTTGTTTAACGTATCGTTCGCTATTTATTAGTAAACCTTCATTACGAGTCAAAGACCACGTGAAGTGGGTAATTGTGCGTCTACATAGAGCACTTATTGCCGCGTGCTAATAGGATAGTAACGTCAAGTTCAACTGTGACCCACCGCGCACCGGAGGATATCTACATCGGCGCCAGCAGAGCCACCTTCCGGCAGGATTATTGCTTTTCACTGTGGCTGCTGGAGCAGAGAACCGCCTACCCCGCTGCTACTGTGGGATCTACACATGCCCGTGAGGACATCATTCGAGCCCGTCTCTGTTGGAGCAGAGACTCCACGGCTTCCACCTGCGCTGCTGCACACTGGAATTACAGCGGCTGCTTTCCCCGCGGAGCAGGGAGTAATATACCGTATCCAGGTGCCTTGTTGAAGCCCCTGTTGAACCCATTGACTTGCATAGAGCATTGCCTCCCCCTGCTGGCTTACAACCGGTAGTACACCCCCATCCCAGAGTACCAGAGATAATTCTTAATATTCATTATTGATTTGCCTGCACATTCTTTGCCTTATAAGCGCAATCTAAGTAAAGTATATTATGTAATAATATCCTTTGCTGTAATAAATATTCTAAACGAGTATTTGTGTGGAAACCGTGTTATTGTGGAGAAGTTCTCATCATATACTTGTGTACGGTATTGGCCAGTAATGTACATAATACGGTAGTGGTTTAATGATACCAATACTTGATTAATACAGTCAGGGAATTGTACCCCTCAGTTACACCGTATAAACGAAAGGCACATCCGTAAAAATATTTTTGCGGATTCACCTGCTAGCGTTTCCGTCTAAACAGGGCCTGAGACACAGAAGAGCCTCACGTTCTGTCTACTGAGACACAGAAGAGAGAAGAGGGTAATAATCTGACCATTTGGTAAAAGCCATTTAGATTGCAAGATTATATTGCGATATATGATATTGCGATATATGATATATATAGCCATTTAGATATTTTAGAGGTTAAAACTATTTCACACTTTATGAGGGCCGACGTTCCACACTACTGGTTAAAGTTGCTTATTCGTGAGTAGTACGTTCATTGATAAAGAAAAATAATGTCCACAGCCGCACCAGTGTAAAACAAAGATATCCAAATGGTTTATTTCTCTTCCACAGCAAAGTCTTTCTTTACAGAAGTGATCCTAAAGCTATTTTCCTAAATATTCACGTCACTACTACAAGGTAAGAAAACTGTATTTTCCCAGTCTCCAAAATCACAGCCGACTGGACACATGACAAAATTCCTCCATACCTGAAAGCCGTAAATCAACTTGCCGGCTCTTTCCACAGCAAAGCGGTAGGCAAGGCACCCGGGTCTAGAAATGCAGGCTTCAATCTATGTTGTTTAGTCTATCTGTTCAGTACTGCTCAGCACTGTTTCAAGATGCACACTGACCTCTTCTGAGAGAATTGTTGAATATACAAATGTTCTAGAATGTTTGGTTATGACATCATACTCTGACATCACAAATGTTCTAGAATGTTTGATTATCACATCATACTGTGACATCACAAATGTTCTAGAATGTTTGATTATGACATCATACTGTGACATCACAAATGTTCTAGAATGTTCTATTATGACAAATAAGACGGTTCAATGACTTTATCTAAATCCAATCAATATTCCTAATGCTGTTTCAATGTAAGGTTATAAAAATAAACATATAAACATTCATATAATACAATAACCATAGAGCTTTGGCTCCTCTACGCACTTCTTGAAACAGACGTCATGTTTGACACTGGGTTTCAATGGAGAAAGACAACATGTTTCTGTCAGCAATCACTCATGGCATAGATGTAACCATGTATTACAATGAAATGGTAGTACAGCTCGTTTAGCAGTGTGGTTCCACTCATGCTCCCTGAATGAGAGTAAAGAATTCACACAACATACACATAAGAAGCTCAAAACAGCCGTAGCAACTAATTTAATCCATATCTGTCTGAATATACCTGGATATAATCCTCATACTGTATATACCTACTTATACACCTGCAAATAATATAACTTTATACTATATGTATATTTTACCATATATATCTATTTATTCCTACCTTATATATATATATCTATCCTGCATACCTACACATAATCCTTATACATATCTGTATATACTATATCTATATGTGTACATATCCCTTACCTACTCTTACTAGTTGCTATCGCTATTAGCTCTATCTTTAATTTTTCAAAATGTACAGTTGCTATTGCATGCACTCATCTGTGTTTCACCACACACATGAGTGCATGCTTACCAACTGTCCGTCTGCAACACTACTATCACCAACATCTAAGAAGGGAGATCCCCCCTTGAATGGCCCTTCTAAGGTGTCTCTCCTCCACACTGCCTGTGGAGCTTTTTTCCCTATTGTTAGGTTTTAGTGAGTTTTTCCTTACCTTCGCGTGGGGTATGTCTGGGAGTGCTTGCATTCTTTCATTTATTTGCATTCATCTAAAAAAAATTTGGACCCTATGGTGTTCTTGTTCTGTTCTTGACTTATTGTTATGTTGTCTTCTTGACTTGTTTAAAGAAGACCTGTACGGCCCATGGGGACATTAACGTGTGTTGTCGGGCCCTATAAATAAATTTGATTTGATTTTGATTTGATTTACTAGTTACGCTGCTGTATGACTACTACCATACTGTCTTTATACCTGTATCACTGTACATATTAATATTACAACTCTGTACATTACATACATGTGATTAATGAATGACTTGGATTTATATAGCGCTCTTCTCTGACTCAGAGCGCTTCACAGAGTCCATTATTCGTTCATACACAGTCATACCGGTGGTGGTAAGCTACAATTGCAGCCAGAGCTGCCCTGAGGCGGACTCACGGAAGCGTGGCGAATAATCATCGCCTACGGCCCCTCCGACCACCACCAACATTCATTCACATGCATACACATTCATACGAGGCAAGTAGGTTAAGTGTCTTGCCCAAGGACACAACGGCGATGGGATGGACATGGGCTTGAGCGGGATTCGAACCACCAACCCTTCGATCATTGCCGACCCGCTCTACCCCTGAGCCAAAGCCGCCCCACATTACTGATTAGCACTACACTCACAGTAGTACTAATTTATAGATTGTATACCCAGTTTAATCACCTGTACATTGTATATTACTATTGCACGTTACTGTTACATTTGCACTCTGGTTGGATGCCAAACCTCTTTTCCTTGTACTGTACTTGTGCTGTATGATGACAATACATTTGAATGTAATCAGATCTAATCTATTGGGTAGGCCCATATATGGAACAAAGTAGGAGGGAGGAAGTTGTGTTGGTAGCGTGTGAAAGCTTACAATAACAAAGCAGACATAACGAGTTGAGTGTGCGAGTGATGGCCTTTTAAATAGACCATCGCCATAGATGCTAAACCTGTGGCTCCCCAACTTTCTACATCCATTCCAGTGATCGTTTGCAAGCACGTCATATAGAAACTGTGCATGTTGTCGCGTGTCTTTTGTCATATAGAGACGCCATCAGGAGTGATGTGTGTGGAGAAGATTTACTGTGTGTGTGTGTGTGTGTGTGTGTGTGTGTGTGTGTGTGTGTGTGTGTGTGTGTGTGTGTGTGTGTGTGTGTGTGTGTGTGTGTGTGTGTGTGTGTGTGTGTGTGTGTGTATGTACAGTATTCTACTGTGACAGGCCACCACCCACCACAACAGAAATAATAGTAAAGCTATCTATCAAGCTGTATGTTAGTGAGGACTTCTTCAATTGATGATACATCAAGTTCAACACACAACACAGGATGTGTCTACTTTCACCTGATGCTTCAGTCCAACACCCTAGAACAGAAAGTCTATGGTATGTCTTTGTCTACTTTCACCTGATGCTTCAGTCCAACACCCTAGAACAGGAAGTCTATGGTATGTCTACTTC
>NC_140172.1:120993744-121001244 GCF_963971535.1 Notolepis coatsorum
TTAGATCCTTTCCTCGCTGAGCAGGCGCCCCGACCGAACTGTAGGAGTCGCTGTTTACAACGACCAGGACCCACCCACCAGCTTTTCCCACCCTCTAATACTGCCAATTGTGTTAGTATGAACGACCAGCCAAGCTGGTAGCAATGCCGAGAGCTGGGCTCGAACCCAGCATCTCCTGCACTAGTGGCGAGGGCCTTGCCCACTGTGCCACTTAGCCGCCCCCCCCTCTTGTCATTCTTAACCAATCGCACCATCCCTCTGCACCTCTCTCTCCGCCCTCTTGTCATTCTTAACCAATCGCACCATCCCTCTGCACCTCTCTCTCCGCCCTCTTGTCATTCTTAACCAATCGCACTATCCCTCTGCACCTCTCTCTCCGCCCTCTTGTCATTCTTAACCAATCGCACCATCCCTCTGCACCTCTCTCTCCGCCCTCTTGTCATTCTTAACCACTCGCACCATCCCTCTGCACCTCTCTCTCCGCCCTCTTGTCATTCTTAACCAATCGCACCATCCCTCTGCACCTCTCTCTCCGCCCTCTTGTCATTCTTAACCAATCGCACCATCCCTCTGCACCTCTCTCTCCGCCCTCTTGTCATTCTTAACCACTCGCACCATCCCTCTGCACCTCTCTCTCCGCCCTCTTGTCATTCTTAACCAATCGCACCATCCCTCTGCACCTCTCTCTCCGCCCTCTTGTCATTCTTAACCAATCGCACCATCCCTCTGCACCTCTCTCTCCGCCCTCTTGTCATTCTTAATCAATCGCACCATCCCTCTGCACCTCTCTCTCCGCCCTCCGAATGAACCAGGTCCAGCAGGTCTACTCACATCATCACACCCATCCTTCTTTACACTGGATTCCCATTAGGTTTAGGATTCATTTTAAAGTTCTTGTCTGTGTACATCTGAGTACATCTGTGACCTGATTAATACATACACCACCAGTAGGCTCTTCCTATAGGCATACGATCTGCAGTCTCCGCTGACGACAGTGGCTCAGGAGCCAGAGCGCTTGTCTGGTAATGGGCAAGACACTTAACCCCTAATTGCTCCCGATGAGCAGGTTGGCACCTTGCATGGTTGCCTCTGCCGTAAAAGCGTTATATAAATGCAGTCCACTTAACATACATGCAGTTATCGTTGCTACTGTATATGATTTACAGCAGTTGATTTCTACAACGTCACTCTAGATTTGTGGCTGAGGGGAATATGTGTCTGTGACATTTAGATCCATATGCTGGAGGCGCGTTATATGAAGATAATATACATCCTCTGACTCGTAACACACTGATGTGGGAAAGGGGCACATGGTTACCTACCCTGAAACAGCCTGATGGCAACAGGTGACTCACAGTTTTATGGGTATCTTTTCTTCTATAGGATATTGTGATGTATCATAGATGACATTTCTTGCAATATATTGATTATCGCAGATATCGTGTATCATATTATCGTGATCGAGGGCCAAATATTGTCACAGTATCGTATTGTGAGTTACTCGTATCGTCCCACCCCTATTGTCAATGGCAAGAAATTATTCGATCTTCTGATGTCATCGCATGCCCCGCCTTTATTCCCTCTGATGTCATCACATTTATTTATAAGTTTATAAGGTTTATAAGACACCATAAATACAGTTGCAGCGGTCCATTATTACATTACACATTACATTTGGTCTTAAAGGAATACGCCAACATTTTGGGAAATTAGCTTACCGTCTTCTCCAGAGAGAGACAAGAAGATTGATACCAGTTTCCTTGGCATTGTCCAACTAACACCTCTCCCGAAGGCTACAGTAACCGGTCATGTCTGCTTCCATTCATTGTGCTAAGCTAGGCTAACATGCAGCCAGATAGCTTTCTACTTAACGCACAGAGAGGAAACTGGTATCCATCTTCTTGTCTTTCTCTAGAGAAGACGATAATAAGCAAATTTCCCAAAATGTTGGCGTGTTCTTTTAAACAAAGTATTCTGCCTTCTCTCCCTAGTTTGACAAATAAAATCTGCTACAAAAAAGGTTCCCTTCCTAGAGCACAACTCAAGTTTAGAAAACCCCTTATTTTCAAGAAGCAATCTGTTTCCCCAATTTGCTTGCAAGAAAGATTTAAAACAGTTTTCAAAAGGAAAATTAAATCTACTAGATTTAGCCGGTTTATAATTTGACGTCTCACGCACACTACACATTTCTAGAATGTATTCTATCTTTTGACAAAATAGAACACTTTAACGTAGACAAAAAGGTTGATCTGGCTTCACGTTATGGCACCACCAGCCATCGTTCGCTCCCTCACCCAACAAGAGCTTTGAGCATCCGACTCTAAACCATCTGACCTATTGTAACCTAGATTACTCTCCCTAGGCATAATTCGCTTACACACACACAGACACACAGATTTTATTTTTTATCTCCAACTGAGTGCTGTACAGGGTTCATTGCTTCAGCTGGTATGAGAGAAGAGCGACGGGTTCACAGCGTTCCGATAACTGCTAAGAAAACTATTCATAACAACAAACAACGATGACCTCCTAGACCAGTGGTTCTCAAGGTGGGGTCTGGAGACCCCCAGGGGGTCCTCGAGGGGGTTCTAGGGGGTCCCCCTCAGCAAAAATGGGGAATAGTTTAATTTAACTTCACGTCAACTACTGCGCTACAATGGGATAATGTATAAGAATTGACTATTCTGTTTCACTCTCCATGGTTACCCTTCTACCTACAGTAACAGTATACAATTACAAATATTCTTGACTAAATTATATCTACTTATCAACAACAAGATTCGATTTCTTAGATGGGGGTCCCTCTCTGGGGCCCATAGCCTATATTACATATCAATTTGGGGGTCCTTGACATAAAAATATGGTAAAGTGTGAGAACTAAACAGTCACCATCAATCACCACTGTGTAATAAGATGGAGTTCACAACGGTTGTCACTTGGCTGAGCTATACTCATTGGGTCTGATTCACCAACGGACTTAAAACAAAAGATCAGAAAAAAATGTGTCCTAGCTCCACTTAACTCATTCTGCGCCAATAACGAGTATACTGTGGTGACCTATATTAAGAGACATTCACCAAGGTGGGCTTGTGCCTTTAAGAGTGTGGGGTTGTACTGTTTAGGGGACAGGTTAAATACCACTTCCGGTTCCGGGTTAACTTGGTTGTCATTTGTAAATGCTATGTGAGTGAGAAGTAAAGTACCTCAACTCGAACCACGTCTCTGGCTCGCTACTTTCTTATCGCCACATTGGTGACCCTGTGAAGAACATTTGTAACGTTAACAGCATTTAGCAGTATGTCTCAAGACAACGGCGTTGCGCAACCGCAAGCTCCCGCGCCGAATGCTAACGACGCTAACATGCTACAAGCGAACATTTACGCTGCGACCGTCAAGTTGCCCGACTTTTGGCAGCATAATCCCCGGCCGTGGTTTCAACACATCGAAGCCCAATTCCAGCTGAGAGGAATAACACAGGATATAACTAAGTACTTCCATGTTGTGGCGGCGTTGGATGCTTCAACGACGGCACGGGCGATGATGCTGTTGGAGGATCCGCCGGCAGCTGACAAGTACAATGCGCTAAAGACATTCCTTCTGAAGCTATATGAACTGTCAGAACTGGAGAAAGCGGACCGCCTGCTGTCCCTCAACGGCCTCGGCGATGGCAAACCGTCGGAGTTGATGGAAAAAATGCTGGCTGTACTGGGATCAGCTGATCCCTCTTTTCTATTTACACACATTTTCTTGCGACAGCTTCCAGTGCCTGTGCGCACAGCACTGGCGAGTTCCCTCCTCTCCTCCACCAAGGACTATCGCGGCCTGGCTGCAGAAGCGGACAGGGTTTTCCTGGCCAACAGGCAGCAGCAGTTTGTCCATGCGCTGCTGCCCCACCAGGGCACCTCTGCCCCACCACTGGAGGCCTATACAGACACCGCTGCTGCGGTGACAGCCCGACGCCAACCCGATGATGGGCTCTGCTATTACCATGCCAGGTTTGGGGACAGGGCCAAGCAGTGTCGCAAGCCATGCAGTTTCAAGGGGCAGGGAAACGCCAGGGCCGGCGCTCATTAGTGGCTGTGGGTGCCGGCCATGACTGCAAGCTATTGTTTATCACCGACTCCTTGTCTGGCCGGCGGCTGCTGGTGGACTCGGGCGCGCAACGCAGCATCCTGCCGGCACAGGGCGTGGACACCATGGACGGCAGACACGGGCCCCAGATGGACGCAGCGAACGGTACGCCCATACGTACCTACGGCACCAGGTATGTGGAGGTGTGTTTTGGGGGGCGCCGTTTCGGCTGGGGTTTTGTGATGGCTGCGGTGTCCACGCCGCTCCTGGGAGCAGACTTCCTCTGTGCTTTCAGCTTACTGGTAGATGTTAAAAACTGTCGCTTGATCGATGCCCTCTCTTTTTCCTCTTACCCCTGCACACTTGGGGCGGTTGGGGGGGGCGGAGCTCTCTGCCGGTTGAACACACTTGCCACCGGGGACCCGTATGAACGCCTGCTCGCCGGTTTCCCTGACCTCACCACACCCACGTTCTCATCGGCAGTGGCCAAACACGGTGTGGAACACCATATTACCACAGAGGGCCCCCCAGTCTATGCCCGGGCCCGGCGCCTCGACTCAGCCAAGCTGGCAATCGCCAGGGGGGAGTTTTCCACCATGGAGCGACTTGGCATTGTGCGCCGCTCGAACAGCCCGTGGGCTTCTCCATTACACATGGTTACAAAGGCTGGCGGAGGTTGGCGTCCATGCAGCGATTTCCGTCGCCTTAATAACGCCACAACCCCCGACCGGTACCCTGTTCCGCACATACAGGACTTCTCTACCCACCTGGCAGGGGCTGTCATCTTCTCCAAGGTGGACCTGGTGCGCGGTTACCACCAGGTGCCGGTCCATCCACGGGATGTGCCAAAGACAGCTGTCATTACACCCTTTGGGCTTTTCGAATTCCTAAGAATGCCTTTCGGGCTCATGGGGGCGGCGCAGACGTTTCAGCGCCTGATGGACTCTGTGCTCCAGGACATGCCATTTTTGTTTGTGTACTTGGATGACATTCTTATAGCCAGTACGTCCATAGAGGAGCACATGACACACCTCCAGCAGCTGTTTGAGCGGCTCAGTAAGCACGGCCTCATCGTGAACCCAACCAAGTGCCAGTTCGGGCAGTCCTCCATCACTTTCCTCGGACACCATGTCGCTCCACAGGGAGCCACCCCACTCCCCGCCAGGGTGGAGGCCGTGGCCAGTTTTCCTCGTCCCCGCACCGTACGGGCTCTACAGGAGTTCCTGGGCATGGTGAACTTTTACAACCGGTTCCTTCCCCATGCTGCCCACCTCATGCGGCCCTTGTATGAGGCCCTGCGGGGCAAAGTGCCCAAGGACGAGTTAGATTGGTCCTCGGAGATGGACAGCGCTTTTGGGGCTGCCAAGAACGCGCTAGCCAACGCTGCTCTGCTGGCGCACCCCTCTCCCACTGCCCCGGTCGCCCTCACGACAGACGCCTCTGACTATGCAGTGGGGGCGGTGTGCGAGCAGTGGGTGGGCGGTGCCTGGCAGCCACTGGCCTTTTTTAGCAAACAGCTCCGCGACAACGAGCGTAAGTACAGTACTTTCGACAGGGAACTGCTGGGTCTGTTCCTCGCCACCAGGCACTTTAGATTCCTGTTGGAAGGCCGCCAGTTCACTGCCTTTGTGGACCACAAGCCGCTAACGTTCTCCATGGCCAAGACCTCGGAGCCGTGGTCGGGACGTCAGCAGCGGCAGCTATCGGCGATCTCCGAGTTAACCACGGACATTCAGCACGTGGCGGGCAAGGACAACTTTGTCGCCGACTGCCTCTCTCGGGCGGTCATCGGGTCCGTCCACTTGGGACTAGATTATGCCGCCATGGCGGCAGACCAAGCCACGGACTCGGACATTCAGGCCTATCGGACGGGTCCTACCGCACTGCAGCTGGAGGATGTGGTGTTCGACACAGCTAACGCCACTCTCCTCTGCGACGTCTCCACTGGCCAACCGCGCCCTATGGTGCCTACGGCCTGGCGGCGCCGGGTTTTTAACATGATCCACAGCCTTTCCCACCCAGGTGTGAAGGCCTCGACTAAGCTGGTGGGGGTCAAGTTTGTGTGGCCTGGCCTCCGGAAGGATGTTAGGACCTGGGCTAGCTCATGTGTGGCGTGCCAGCGTGCCAAGGTGCACCGCCATACCAAAGCCCCTTTGGCACCGTTTATAGTGCCGGAGAGGCGGTTCGACCATGTGAATGTGGACCTGGTGGGCCCCCTGCCCCCCTCCCATGGATATACTCACCTCCTCACCATGGTGGACAGGACCACCAGGTGGCCGGAGGCTGTTCCACTGTCCTCCACTACGGCAGCGGAGGTGGCCCGGGCGTTCATCGGCTGCTGGGTGGCCCGTTTTGGCACACCGGGGGACATCACGAGCGACAGGGGCCCCCAGTTCACTTCGGAGCTCTGGACTGCAGTTGCGGAGCACCTGGGGGTGAAGATCCACCGCACTACGGCGTACAACCCGCAGGGCAACGGACTTTGCGAGCGTTTCCATAGGGACATGAAGGCCGCTGTTCGGGCTGCCCTTACGGATGGCGCCTGGGTTGACCGCCTCCCGTGGGTCTTGCTTGGTCTTCGTTCTGCCCCCAAAGAGGACCTCCAGGCCTCGTCCGCCGAGCTGGTGTACGGCCAGCCGCTGCGGGTCCCTGGGGAGTTTCTTCCGGGGGCCACAGCGTCCTGGTCCGTCGCCTCCCATCGAACAGCGTCCCGGGGTGTTGCCGATGCCCTTATTCCCATTCCAACATCCCGCCACTGCCTTCCCCAGTCCTACGTCCCCAGGGACCTGCCGTTGGCCAAATATGTTTTCATCCGCCACGACAGCCATCGGACCCCGCTGCAGCCCCCTTATGACGGGCCTTTCCGTGTCTTGGAGGCAGGCACTAAAAACTTTGTTGTGGACATGGGAGGCAGGCCGGAGCGGGTCACTATAGACCGTCTTAAGCCTGCTCACTTGGACAAGGACGAACCAGTTAAGTTGGCCCTACCCCCGCGGCGGGGGCGCCCCCCGGTTTCGGCTCAGACCCCTGCCCTATCCTCTGTTCCGGCCTTGGCCCCTTCCGTGGCCCGGCCGCTGGTTCCACTTATCTCCCTTAATCCCCCTCTGGTTAAGCGCAGTCGGTTCGGCCGCTTGATCCGTCCCCCTCCACGTTGACTATTTCATGCTGTGATCTGTTCACTGATGGACTGTTCACTGGCTATTAATTAGTTGCAGTTTTTGTATTGGTGAATTCTGGGGGGGCCTGTGTGGTGACCTATATTAAGAGACATTCACCAAGGTGGGCTTGTGCCTTTAAGAGTGTGGGGTTGTACTGTTTAGGGGACAGGTTAAATACCACTTCCGGTTCCGGGTTAACTTGGTTGTCATTTGTAAATGCTATGTGAGTGAGAAGTAAAGTACCTCAACTCGAACCACGTCTCTGGCTCGC
>NC_140172.1:121006244-121088744 GCF_963971535.1 Notolepis coatsorum
GATAAGGTAGTGGACTTTGAATCGAAACTAGCTTTAGCACTGCAGATCAGGTCACCCGACGTCACCAGTGTCAGTGCATTTTCTGCAACATCCGGTCACTTGCGGTTAGCGGTTTGGCTTAAATTTACATGAAACCCTCACGTGCAGTATCAAGGACAAAATGACTGGTAGAAAAAAAAAGAAAAAGGCTGTTCATTTCTGCCATACTGTAGGTGGTAACTAACATAATGCAATTGTCCAATTAGCTCACTTTTGTGGATAAGCTCCCCTATACTACTGAGGTTTGTGTGAATGTTGACCGTTTGTGAATGAGACAGCTCGACTTCCTGTGACCGCAGCGGCTTAACCCAAGACCAATGGCACCCATAGTCCCACCCCCCACGCCCCATCTGCAGGCCATCATCAGCGATTAGCCTTCAGCACTGGGAGATTACAGCCTATTAGCACAGAGCCTGATCCACAGGAGTGACCCCGCACAACCACCTCCCCCCTATTTAAGACACCTTTCTCTCTCTCCTTTCTCTCGTCGTGGACCATATTCAAACCGTGGCTGGGAACAGGGTGGAAAGGGATCCCAACATGAGCATGACACAAGAGCAAAATGGCCACCGCGTGAATTCTGTCAATTGTTTTCGTTCCCTTCCTCCTCCCCGTCTCAGTCTCTTTTGGCTTTCTTAACGGAGGCCTAGCACCGAATGTTTGGAACGCCCATCTTTCCGCCATGATGGAAGAAACAAGGGTTAGCTACTGTATGTGCAAAACAATGGTCACTATATGTTCATATAGGAAATATATCAACAAAACCATAATTTGGATTGTCTTATTACTGGATCTCGTGATCATAGTGGAACAGTAATATTGTGCTTTTCCAGTGTTTTACCTACTCTACTACTGCACAGATATTAGGTCATTTCTTTTGAAAGTGGTTACCAATGGTCACAGGCAGCCATACTGGAAGAAAGAGAACTACACAAACATTCTGTGCAAGCAAGGCCTCATTGTGTCTGCGGTCTTTTCATGATGTAATCTTCCTTGCACAGACACATTTTCTTGTTCTCGCTCTCATTCTCTCTCTCTCTCTCCTTCCCTCCTCTGTCCTCCACCCTTTTTTTATCTCCCTAAGCGACTCTTGGCGGGACCACCCTCCAGTCCAGAAGTCAAGACAACGCTTCCTCTTCCTCTTCCTGTTACTGGAGAGGATACAGTACCGACTTGGACCCGTGTTTATTTCCTGTCCATTACTGATATTGGCAAACGCTGCCACAGGAAGTAAAACGTTCTATAGAGTTCTAGAATTCTTTTTTAATTAAAAATAAAAATACTTACACCTGAGAGGGTTAATTTAACACCTGAATAGTGGTTTGTGGAATAGTGGATTATTCACAGCTGACAACAACGACAAGGGTCAGAATGTTCTGCGTAGCATATGGCAGTTATACCTGCACTGTACTGCCATAACCAGACAACAGAGACAAGCAGCAATGGCTGTTCTATGCAGTATCGTTAATGGAGAAAGAGAGCGAGGTAGAAGGATGAGGACAAAAGACAGATAGGTAGAGAGAGAGAGAGAGAGAGAGAGAGAGAGAGAGAGAGAGAGAGAGAGAGAGAGAGAGAGAGAGAGAGCAGACCGTAACCACATTGCATAGGGAGAAAGGCATCTGTGGATCTAGGAAGTGGAAGGCACGCAAGGATCTCATTTGTGTGGTGTGGTGTGGTATGGTATGGTCTGGTGTGGTGTGGTGTGGTACAGTGTGGTACAGTGTGGTATGGTGTCTGTCTGTTGTATCTCCGGCCAGATTACACTGAGCAAAGCGATAGGAGGAAAATGGAAAAGCAATTTGGCCTAGTTTGTGCCTGGCTGGCCACCGTATCACACCACCCTCAGCTCAGCAGACGCTCTGCTCTCTCCCCCTCCCCTCCCCTCCTTCTCTCTCTCTATCTCTCTCTCACCCTCCCCCCTCTCTAAAGCCACAGTGCTCATCTCATCCTTCACCAAAAGATACACCGGCATTAGCTTAAACCAAATAATATGGTAGATATGCACACACATTAACACACACACACAGAGACAGACAGACAGACACACACACACACACTACAGTGGGGAAAAGCACATACGGAAATGCACACATAAACACTGAAAAGCACTGAAGCGTATGATGCATCAGAACATAAACCCCTGCCTCAGCGCTTTACCTTCAATCAATACAGCCCCAATATCCTACAGTAAAGGAAACAGAACACGCTGCATGCTGAAACAGCAGAGAGACACTCACCACTCAAAACACTCAGAGAGAGGGAGAGAGAGAGAGAGAGAGAGAGAGAGAGAGAGAGAGAGAGAGAGAGAGAGAGAGAGAGAGAGAGAGAGAGAGAGAGAGAGAGAGAGAGAGAGAGAGAGAGAAGACAGTTGTGTGTGTCTATAACGAGTGCATCCTGCGGGACATTGTGTGAATGATTAGTCCACCGCATATCGAGAGCGTATCAGATAAAATATCCTGTGATTGTGGATTTACCGTATTGCCACAAGATCTGACATAAAAACCGCTTGGTCCATAATCACCGGAGACAAAATAGACATTCTTCCCATACTATATTAACCATACATCAATATATATATGCATGGTATTTATAGTTTATAGAATGCCCAGCAGAGACTATTTGTTGTGTTATAGTGTTGGGTTATGAGTGACAGTATCAATGTGATGTTGGAGTTCCTAGTCACATAGACCTTGTCACGCCAAAAAATGACCATAGTGTTTGCTCTGCTCCTCTCTCGTAAAATAGTCCCATATCCCGATATCAAAGTGATCTTAATCATATCCCTACATTTGGATGCCAAACCCTTCTGGGTCTACACAACTCAGAATTGTGAGCACTGGACATTTCTAATGATGATGTAACAATGACTACTGGTCAGGTCACATTGTAAAAGGAAATGTAACCCTGACAGGGTTAATACAAGCAGTATTTACAGTATGGCCTACAATGTTAATGGTGTTGGCCTATATCATAAGTGCTTGCTCAACTACATGACCAACTACAATCTTCTTGACATGCAACAACAGACCAGTGTTCCACTGACCCGTGCTATGTTACAAGAGCAGGTGAGCTGCCTAAAGCAAGCCTGCGTGAGGTAACAGCTGACATAGGCTACTGGGTGTGTTTTTTGTTACAGGGTGGCGCACTGGCGCATGGCACTCATCCTCTCTATAATTAATTATTAAGAAGGGGAAAAAGACTTGGTTTACAGGTCTGTGTAGGCTACCAGGTGGTGATGATTAAGATGAATTATTCACAATGAGGAGTGGCATTTGTCTAGGTGCAGTGTTAAACCTTCAACGTGTCATTAAGCGCGTTGGCCTTCACTGTATGATGATTGCCCACCACACAATTAATTCAGTCTAACGGCTCTGCATAAGAATATCTCTGTGGAGCAAAAAAAGAAAGCGAGCAATAGGCCTAGTATGTTTGAATAAAAAATAATAAACATATTCTAATCAGAGACAGAGTGCCTGAAGGCAGAAAGATGGAGGCAGCGGGATTCGAGCATGCTGCTGCGCACTGTAGTTTACCGGTCGACCACAGGATTTCAGCACCACTCTCCACTGGACAGCTCCCTCCAATCAGCAGCAGCCATGAAAGCGCGTCAAGCGCTGGCGTCACATTCCCTGCCCCCTCTTCATCCCTCCCCCTCTTCATCCCTCCCCCTCTTTATTCCTGCCCCCTCTTTCTCCCTCCTCTTCCTCCCTGCCCCCTCTTCCTCCCTGCCCCCTCTTCATCCCTGCCTCCTCTTCCTCCCTCCCCCTCTTCCTCCCTCCTCCTCTTCCTCCCTCCTCCTCTTCCTCCCTCCCCCTCTTCCTCCCTCCCCGCTCTTCCTCCCCCCTCTTCCTCCCCAGCGCTGTGCCGTGGTGGTGGAGGACATAAGAAGACATCCAATCGGAAACCACTTGACTCTGTCTCGCTGTTATCGGCCTTGACGCTGATGCATTTGGCTTCAGATGACAAGATAAGACACAGTACATGATGAGATTGATTTAGAATAACCTCCATTGGTTTCATGTGATGTGGGTAATAGGCAGTAGGCAGCACAAGATGATGCTAAACTGGTAGCTATGGACGGATCGACTATTATAGGCCTCTGGGCAGCAGCAAGTCACGCCAAGCAGAATGACAGACGCGCATTTTCATTGACGTGCGTCCGGTCCGGTCTCTGTCTGTCTGTCCTCACAATGTCACACGACCTTTAGCAGCTGGTCAACAAGAAGCGCTCGTTCTTTATCCGCTGTGGTGGTTTATGGTGGAAACGGGCCTTTGTGTGATTCCTCAACACAAAGCCGACTTCCATACGGAAAATAATCCCATTGATCCGCAGAGATAGATGCTGCTACACCTACCAATGTACAGCATGAGGTTTCAGCATGGCAGCCTGTCTAGTCGTGCATTCAGCCCTTATTTCTTACCCACGATATTAATAAAGCGCACGCCTACAGTCGCATCCACTGTTTTGGATGATGCTGCAGCCCCGTTACACTGTCGGTGCTATAGGTTCGGCTCAGCAGGTATATACACGTGTAGCCGTATAATAAAGATGACAGCCTTTTACCGGCGTTATCCACCGTCTACTAGGCCGGGAAATACCCGGTAAATAAATTGTAGACCTCGGCCAGTTCTTATGGATCCGGTGACGGCAATTCAAGTATGCGAAAGTAGTACTGTACTAGTCTATTCGGTAGGGAAATAAGAAGCCGGTAACAAATGCGAACGAGAGACAATAATGCGTCTGAGCGCATCCCAAGAACGGGTGACAACAACATCACCTTATCCCGCTATACTGCTGCCCGCCGGACAATATTATTATCATCGTGATGATAAAACGGGAGGAAGAAGAAATAAAAACAAGTTGCAAAACTCACCTAATATAATCCACAGTGAGCCAGAGACCAGCACGAAGGCAAGCATGTCTCTCTCATCGAGTCTGCTGTCGCAGCGCAGCCCACGGTCCGGTGCAGCAAGAGCAGATTCAAAACTGCAGCATCGACTCTGCAGCAGTGACTCGCCGACAGTCTGGGAGATTAAGGGGGCGAGGATCTATCTGTGGGGGGCTAGAGAGCTGGGGGGCGAGGATCTATCTGTGGGGAGCTAGAGAGCTGGGGGGCGAGGATCTATCTGTGGGGAGCTAGAGAGCTGGGGGGCGAGGATCTATCTGTGGGGGGCTAGAGAGCTGGGGGGCGAGGATCTATCTGTGGGGAACTAGAGAGCTGGGGGGTGAGGATCTATCTGTGGGGAGCTAGAGATCTGGGGGGCGAGGATCTATCTGTGGGGGGCGAGGATCTATCTGTGGAACTAGAGAGCTGGGGGGCGAGGATCTATCTGTGGAACTAGAGAGCTGGGGGGCGAGGATCTATCTGTGGAACTAGAGAGCTGGGGGGCGAGGATCTATCTGTGGAACTAGAGATCTGGGGGGTGAGGATCTATCTGTGGGGAGCTAGAGATCTGGGGGGCGAGGATCTATCTGTGGGGAGCTAGAGATCTGGGGGGCGAGGATCTATCTGTGGAGCTAGAGATCTGGGGGGCGAGGATCTATCTGTGGAGCTAGAGATCTGGGGGGCGAGGATCTATCTGTGGGGGGCTAGAGAGCTGGGGGGCGAGGATCTATCTGTGGGGAACTAGAGAGCTGGGGGGCGAGGATCTATCTGTGGGGGGCTAGAGAGCTGGGGGGCGAGGATCTATCTGTGGGGGGCTAGAGAGCTGGGGGGCGAGGATCTATCTGTGGGGAACTACAGTAATAAGTGACGGGCCACGTCCAACCGTTTTACAGTGCAGCTGTCTTCGTGGGGTGGGGGGGTTATTGGAATGCCGCCTAAATAAACAGCCCCGATTCTTCCTGAAGTATGCAGTATCACTATACTGTAGCAGCATCCTTGTTGTTTTTGCACCCCTCGATTGTGGTTATGCTGCAATGGCCTACCCCCCCCAACCCCCCCCCCCCCATACCCCACCGAAATTATAAAGGGTTTGGATCGGAAGATGCGTGCAAGGTAAGGTTACTAGTATAGGGGATAACTATTCTGGAAGAAGATTTAGGCTATACCTATATATCCTATTGACCCTTTTCCAAAGGTTTTAACCTAGAAATGAGATAATTCTGCATTTTGGGTAGCCTACCATAAGTGCAATTGTGTCAAATGTCATATGTATGTAAATTGTGTAAATGTAAATTCGGGCGTCACCGACCTAAAAAGTCTTTATAGACATGAAACCTACACACGTTCATATCGATGCTGGTGAAAACCTGTTGTAAATAATTAGGATATATCTATTACCCTATTAATAGAGTTGCATTCCTAGTGGAGTTACATCCTTTATTAAACCATTATAATGAAACGACAGTATGGTCCTAGCTTGGCTGTAGACTACACAACACACCGTGCAGCAGCACCCAAAATTATGCTGCTGATTCCCCTTAGAGGAGCTCAGCTCTGACACACAGTAACCTCACTACAGTCACGTGGTGCAACAAGACACGCCCACTGAACTAACTTAACCTTGAGAATCCCTCTCCTGTTTTTCAGCGGAGAGAGATCACTTTACTCATCTTGGTCGTTAAAAAAAATGTCCACGATCGTTTTTATAATTTCATTTAATTTTATTTCAAACCTTTATTTAAACTCGAAAAGCAACGGACGTTTTCCCCTCATTTACAGTCACATCGAGTGTACATATATAGAGTTAATAAGCAAAAAAAGAAAAAAGCTTATAAAATCACACAGCATATACAATCATAACTTATCATAATAAGGCAGATGGCTCTCTAATGTTTTCCATGCTATTGTTAGGCAGATTATGAGTCACGCGTGATTCAATAGTCACTGTGATCTGAATTATGAAGTTATTGACTCCCGTCTATTTTATTAGCATTTTAACGTTAAAAAGAATCGCTAAACAAGTGTCTTCTGTTGTGCTATCTGTTGACGTATGGTAATTGCCTTATTGTGATTCCGTCACGTGACTGACCTTATCAAGTAGGTCATGGTCATGACATCCCATCTGTCACTTCCAGCAGTGCCACGTGCAACATCCACTGCCGTTCCGTACTTCCTCTTTTTCCTCCACTTCCATCTGATGATCCCAGTAAGGCGACTGTAGACAACATGGACGTGACACGGTTATTACAGGAGGAACAAGAGTGTATTGTTGAGAGGTTGGGACTAGGGGAGGCTGGTGCTCCAGACAGGTAGGCTGTTTAGACTGGCGGATTTAAAGACAGGTTGATGCTAGTTCAAATCATAGGGGGGCTAGGGTGGTCTTAGCCCCTCTGAATGACCCTTGAGCCCCCCTGAGAGAAACAATAATGCATTGTCTATTATATAGTATGGGTGGATGAGTGTAAGGATGTAATGATTTGTAACGATGAGTGTAATGATTTGAATCATTACATTTATTATATCGTAAAAATCTTTTTGACCAAGATTGTTTTTTAATGTAATAGGTATTGTATGGAAATGCAGCAAATTTCGCAGAGTAAATTTTACTCAAACTGAGTACATTTTACTCAAACTGAGTAAGATTTTACTCAGTTTGAGTCAAATGTACTCAGTTTGAATAAAGTTTACTCTGCGAAATTTACTGTGTAGGAGTGATTCAGCAGGTAATAATTGTATATACCATATGCAATTAAAACCTCACACCAAGATATTAGTTCAGTGTTTATGAATAAATCAAATAGATGAACACCAGGGATTGAACAGCTAATTATTATTATTTAAAAAAAAAAATTAACGTTTGGTTCAACCACCATGGTTTGGGACACCAAGAGCCCGCAAAGTTTACTTTGGTACTGTGTGGAACCCTTTGCTGTAGCATAATGCATGATTCCTGGGGTGTGTATGGAGTGCTTTTGTTACTGGCCTTTGAATATTTCCATTTACTGTCATACAACACTAAGAATAAGGAATACTAAGTTCAGTTAACATTAGTAGTTCATGCCCACTGCATTTAAATCCAAAACCGAGCGGGTACCTTTTAGTTTGTCCAGTTGTGTCAGTCAGTTTGTCTCGGAAATGAATATTAGGCTACTGGTAATGTTAAGTGGACAAGATAAGCTATATCACATAATATTCTCCAGCATTGTTAAAGTCTGCTGTTTGGGCGCATTACAGATTTAGGTTTGTCTATGATATAGAGATGGAAAAAACAATGACTGAGTGTGAGAATTGCTACGTGAGGTGTATGCAAGTGTCAATACATTTAACATTATGGTCCAGTTCGCATTGTTATTTCAGTGTCAAGTCATGCCAATTAAAATATATTCATAAAGCCCATTTAAAAACAACCCACGTTAAGTGCTGCACAGACCAGGGGCCTCATTTATAAAGCTTGCGTACGCACAAAGGAATGTGGACGCCACTCCTGAGCAACCTTCAGGATTTCTGCTTATCGTACGCACATTTCTGACGAAATGAGAAACTAGGACAGTTTCTGACTTGCTTCTCATTCAATTGCAAGCCATGTTTGTGCCATCCAGCACTAAATGTCCTCAAGGCAATCCATGAGGCGATCGAGACTGCATCATTAGGTTTCAGGCGGAGGTACAGTTGTGTGTCATCTGCATAACAGTGGAAGGAAATGTTGTATTTTTTTATTAATTTGACAAGGGGAAGCATGTAGATGGAGAACAGAATGGGACCTGATGGGTCTAGGGGGGCCTGCAGGTAAGACTATAGCTGAGAGAGAGGAAAATGGTCCTACGTATGTTGACAGAGAAGGTTCTATTTCTCAGGTAGGATGTATGAACCATTTAAGGCATTGCCACAAACACCAACCCCATATCGGAGACGGTCATTTAGAATGTTGTGGTCTATGCTGCGCTCAGGTCAAGGAGGATCAGGACGACGCAGTCACCTGAGTCCATAGTGAGGAGTAGGTCATTGGATACCTTCAAGAGGGCAGACTCTGTGCTATGGTAAAACCAGACTGAAACTGTGGTAGAAAATAGTGTATATGTATGAATGATATATGAATATATATGATTTACATGTTTCTGACACATGACGACACATTTCACAACCAGCGGACACACAGCTCCAAAGAGACTGTCTGTGTCCCCTTGCCACATGAAAACACATTGAACAAACAGTGAACACACAGCCCCTCACATATTTCACAATAAATGCCACATCTAAATTTAGAAATCAGTGAAATCACGTACACTCACATATTTCACAATAAATGCCACGTCTACACTTAGAAATCACGCACACACAAAAATAAGTTACGGTCACTTTGCTCCACACAGAAAGGTAAAATAGCGCATAGTATCCTCAAGAATATGTGCATAATCTTGTGTAATTTTTGCAATTGTACCTATCTAATTGACATGATTAGAAGAATTATGGTAAACTTTATATTACCAGCAATAAGTTAATATAATTAACCAAGTTCACATTGACTGTGAGATGGAGAATTGATTAGACAGGAAGTTAAGAGCGGAACCATGTAGTTCAGGTGATGCGCCAGGTCCCCCTAGGTGACGGTTTCCGCCCTCTCACGTTTTGGAGTTAACTGAGCAACACGTGTCTTCACTCCTCTTGATCATATTCTGTGCTTTCAGGTCAGTACACTGTGAAAAGTACCGAAAACACTATCGTTTAGAAGTTTTATAACGTTAGGTGAAATGAGTAACAAGAATTGTGAAATGAGTTGAATGTTTATTAACAACGTCAGTAAGAATATAAAATATGTTCTGTGCATGCACATTGTGATATGCATTTGCCGCAAGGGAAAATGGCGTTTTCCACGTTATCAAATACTAGCAGCGCATACCTGCCACTGGGGTATAAAAGACGTTATATTATTAAGGTACATTGTGACTTGTTTATCCAATGCTGAAACCTGAGCGCTGATTATAATGTGAAGAAAGGTCGTTTGACTATAATGTGAAATAAGGTGACCGAACAAAAATATGGAATAAGGGTAATCACTTTCCCTAAAAATGTGTCTAAAGGCCGCAGTATGTATACGTCACCAGAACGCACATGTCATTATACACCTCCAGTCAGAACTGAATGTTAGGAGACACCATTTTGTGAAGTTTTAATAGGAGCAAATGATCCTAGGAAAGCAATATTTCCCATGAAGTTTAAGAGCAGTCTTAAACTACCCAAAGTAGGTTACGGTAAAAGTAGGTTTGACTTTGGTAGGTTTGAACCTCCAGGTGACCTATGGACATTGATGACATGTGGCGATCTGTTGTTTCAATAGCACATTGTAATAAGTATTTATATGAGTATGACTGTTCAAGCCTTTGGCTAAAAGAGGAATAGTTAAGCTATCTCTCCCGCTCGCTCTCTCTCTCTCTCGCTCTCTCGCTCGCTCTCACGCTCTTGCTCTCTCTCTCTCTCTCTCCCTCCCGCTCTCTCTCTCGCTCTCTCTCTCTCCCTCTATCTTTCCTATCCCCTTGCCCCCCTCGTTTAAAGGTGTAATCTTACATTGTGAGTTATCCTAAAAGCTCACACATGCACGTGTAGAGTGAATATTTGGTATTGCAGTAAAGAGAAGTATGAATATGTCGCTTATGATTTAAGTGAATATTTTGACAACTATTGATATTGAACCCAAAGGGGAAATGTAAATGAAGGAATGTGATTTACGTGAATGGTTTGATAGCCAAAGATGATGAAACAAAGGTGAAAGTAAATGGTTTCAATGAATAACTTGATAACCCGTGACATTGGTACAGAGGAAATGTACATATGTAATGTAAATATGATGTTTTGTTCCTGAGAGGAGTCTTGGAGTTAACTGAGCAACACGTGTCTTCATTCCTCTTGATCATATTCTGTGCTTTCAGGGAGTGAATGGAGACCGGCTGCGAACATGATTTGTTCCGGTACCCAGTAGTAGCCCATTGGGACCGGTAACACAGACACAGACACACACACACACGCACACGCACACACACACGCACACACACACACACACACACACACACACACACACACACACACACACACACACACACACACACACACACACACACACACACACACACACACACACACACACACACACACACACACACACACACAGATGTATTATATAATCACCAATTTCTCAGTAAAGCGAAAGCATAGGTCGTACACGTAGTGACGTCACTTTCACTATATGAGAGCGAGCCCTCCAAGAGCAAAAGTGTGGAATCTTACTGAATTCAGTTGTTGATGTATCGGGGCGACAGTGGCTCAGGAGGTAGAGCAGTCGTCTGGGAATCCGGAGATTCCCGGTTCCCACTCCTCCCGGCCAGCGTGCTGAAGTGTCCTTGAGCACGGCACTTAACCCCTAAGTGCTCCCGATGTGCAGGTCGGCACCTTGCATGGTTGCCTCTGTCATCGGTGTGTGAATGTGTGAGTGAATGAGTAAAATGTGAGGAACAAATTGTAAACCGCTTTGGATAAAAACGCTATATAAATGCAGCCATTTACCATTTATATGTATACGTCAATAATTCCTCCAAGCGGGTTGACCAATTGAATCCTTTGTCTCTGAGTTTCTTGTTAAGAGTATATAGGAAAATATACCATATAATTGCGAGCCAGCTTTGATTGACAGCAGCACCACGGAGACGGTCCCTGGAACAGACCACAGCAGCCAAGACTTTGAAGCACAAATTCAAAAGGTGAGATAAATTTTTCTCAAAATTAAGTAAGGTGGCTGTGCTGTGCCTGGGATAGGCTTTGGACCGCTTCAATGAAAGAACCTAAAACAAATTAACGGGAGAAACTGCTAATAAAAACACTGTATGGACAAATATAACATTTAGGACAACCAATTCAATTGGATAAAAACAAAATTAAACAAACAAAAGCTGAAAATGTGAGACCAGACATAATTCATTTTTCATTCAGACATTTTTCCTTTTCCCTCCTTTTTTTTAAAGGCTGTTTGGTCGACAAACAGTGAGTTCTTTAGTTTTTCATGCAATAGCGTAATAATATAACGTGTGTCTTCAGCAGAGCATAGACTGCTACTGTAGGTCGGTGATAATATAAACTTGTGGTTATCAGATTGGTGATACTCTGTGGTTTAAGTATAGATTGTATGAAAAGTGTACTTAAGTTTGGTTGACTGTCATCAGTTGAACATTCTTTATGTGTGTGCTAGGTGGACTCAGGAAGAATGTTGTGGTCTATGCTGCGCTCAGGTCAAGGAGGATCAGGACGACGCAGTCACCTGAGTCCATAGTGAGGAGTAGGTAATTGGATACCTTCAAGAGGGCAGACTCTGTGCTATGGTAAAACCAGACTGAAACTGTGGTAGAAAATACTGTATATGTAAGAATGATATATGAATATATATGATTTACATGTTTCTGTCTGACACATGACGACACATTTCACAACCAGCGGACACACAGCTCCAAAGAGACTGTCTGTGTCCCCTTGCCACATGAAAACACATTGAACTAACAGTGAACACACAGCCCCTCACATCTAAATTTAGAAATCACATACGCTCACATATTTCACAATAAATGCCACGTCTACACTTAGAAATCACGCACACACAAAAATAAGTTACGGTCACTTTGCTCCACACAGAAAGGTAAATAGCACACACACACACACACACACACACACACACACACACACACACACACACACACACACACACACACACACACACACACACACACACACACACACACACACACACACACACACACACACACACACACACACACACACACACACACACACACACACACACACACACACACACACACACACACACACACACACACACACACACACACACACACACACACACACACACACACACACACACACACACACACACACACACACACACACACACACACACACACACACACACACACACACACACACACACACACACACACACACACACACACACACACAAGTGGCTCAGGAGGTAGAGCAGTCGTCTGGGAATCCGGAGGTTCCCAGTTCGATTCCTACTCCTCTCGGCCAGCGTGCCGAAGTGTCCTTGAGCACGGCACTTAACCCCTAATTGCTCCCGATGAGCAGGTTGGCACCTTGCATGGTTGCCTCTGTCATCGGTGTGTGAATGTGTGAGTGAACAGGTAAAATGTGAGGAACAAATTGTAAACCGCTTTGGATAAAAGCGCTATATAAATGCAGCCATTTACCATTTATATATGCATAAATAACGTGTGTCTTCGGCAGAGCATAGACTGCTAGGTCGGTGATAATATAAACTTGTGGTTATTGTTACGATTCAAGGTAGGAGTTGAGTAGGGCGGCTGGGTGGCGCAGCTGACATTGCAGTCGTCACCAACGCAAGAGACACCGGGTTTCCCCCCCTTTGTGGATTCTTTTGTCAAATCAGTTGTGCAATAGTCACTTTTGGTGAGTTGTTTCTATACAATTCAGTTATATGACATTTAGGTATGACACAGGACTACACAAGCATTTTTAGTATAGAAATGTGTCAACAGACTAAAGCAGGGAACCATAATATTTTGCATACGAATTATGCAGAATGTAATATCCTAACTGTCTATTACTTTTCTTGCAATTGAGCCAATTTTCCTTAGGTACGGTTTTGAGGTGTGTGTTCAACAGAATGTAGTATCAAAAACACATTCACAAAAAGTATGGGTTACTGAATGCTGAACTGCACTGTTATAATCACTAAGCCATTGTAAGACCTTACCTGTGTCCCTGTATCACTTGTCTCTGCTTCCCTTTGATTAAAAAACGTCCCTATGTCCATTTTCCTTTTTTTTGGGGCATATTTCAGTTCTGCTTCATACTAGCTCCGCTCAGCGTCATATTGCATATATCTCGCTTCAGCGTATATACACTGAATACATTTCAAAATGTACCTTTATATGCCAGCATTCATCTGGCCACACCCCCATCCGCTTACCTACATAAGCAGGGATGGTGCCACACACTCATCTCCTTCTCAAATTTCATCACAAGCAACGTGTTGCTCATATGCCCACTTGACGTGGAGAAAAATATTTACTCTGAGGAAAGGAAGAACGAGGAGATACGTTGACATCATATCTTTATTTTCTCTCTCACTATATTCGAGAAAATACGGCGATATTGTCTTCGTACTGGAGTGTCTGGAAGATGATGATCATTCTAAAAATCCTCCACCGGTTTTCGTATTGGGAGCACGCCGCTGCATGCCTCCCAACTGCAGTTCCTTGCTGTGGCTGGTTGCGGTAAAACCTTTCAGCGGCAGCTGGACTGTAGGACGCGCCGCTGTTGTGAGGAGCGGTGGGTTCCAGGTTGGTGAGTGATGTTTTGCTTGCGAGCTCCACTTTTTGTCTGTTAGTGCTATGGGGGCTAGCTGACAATGTTTACGAACACCGGCCCCAGATTAAGGGTCCTTTGTTCAAGCCTCTTAGGCAACAGCAGAGGACCTTGGTCTGAAGCCCATTATAGTTAACTAGTGGGCCACGACCAGTAACACTGGTGATCCCTGTGTTTTCTGGACGAGTGGATGTTTCTCTGTCACCGTGAGGCCCCGTCTTTCATATACAAATGAGAGTATTCCCTCACGAGGAAATATGGGCATGGATGTTCGTTAGTGGAAGATCTGTGTTCAAGTCAGCTACAGCCCAGATGGGAATTGTGCTGGCCCCGCTGGGTGTTGGTAAAATCACCGTTGTAAAACTGTGTTAACATTTCGTTTCTCTTCTCTCTTAAACAGTGAGGAGGGTTTCAGAACGGCGGCCTGTCTGCGTGATTATATCATTGTGTACAAGTTCAGGTGATAGCTGCTTAGCTTACGTGCTAGTGGTGGCCTACTGTTAGCCAGTCAGCTGTTAGCTGCGGCGCTAGTCTGTTGTGTTCACTAGGCTAGGAAACGTTAGCTTGCGTGCTAGTTGTGGCCTACCTAGGCTAGGCTAGGAAACGTTAGCTTGCTGCTATCGGCCGAGGGCGGCCGTTAGCTTAATGCTACACTGTTGAACGTGCTTTGATTATAACATGTTTTAAACACTCTTGACTACGACGTCATCTTTGACAGAGGATGTTCGTCGAACCTGCCCTGAGCCAGGACGGCAAGGACTGCGTCAACAAGGGGGACCGTAGCGGCGGGATGGAGCGGCGACGCTGCCCAGGTCGACAACACAAAACGGCTGTGTTTACTACGGTGCCTTGTTAGAGACTGCAGTTTCGCTTGATCTGCGCTCAAGGTAGGCAAGGTTCTGACCAGGCCTTGAGCACTTCTTCTTGCTTTCCCTTCTAAATGTTTTGTAAATAACGATGTTTTCCAAAACGAGTGTTGCTGCACTACATTTAGGATACGATGCGAGTTATGTGTGAATTGTCTTGTCACTGGTATTAGCGTGTGTGCTTAGCAAGGCCTGTGGCCGATACTAATCGAGAATTATGTATTCTCTCATTATGAAAAACGGCGTTCCTCTGTAGAGTGTTTTTGCCATTTTTTGTAGGTGATAATGGGTTGTCGAGAGAGTCAACAGCTTTAAGTACCTCGGAGCCTACATATCCGAGGACTTGACATGGACCACACACATTGACAGTGTTGTGAAGAAGGCACGACAACGCCTCTACTTCCTCAGGCGCCTAAGGAAGTTCCAAGTCAGTCAGAAGATCCTTAAGAACTTCTACTCATGTACAATAGAGAGCATCTTGACTGGCAACATCACCTCCTGGTTTGGGAATAGCACTGCACAAGACCGAAGCAGACTACAAAGAGTGACACGTTCAGCCGAACGCACAATTGGAGGGGGGCTCCCCACCCTCCAGAACATTTACAACAAGCGTTGCAAGGGCAAGGCTAAGAGAATCATTAAAGACTCCAGTCACCCGAACAACTGCCTTTTTGAACTGCTGCGGTCAGGCAAGCGATACCGGAGTCTCAAGGCGAGCACAGAAAGACTCAGAAGAAGCTTCTATCCCCAGCAAGGCCTGTGGCCGATACTAATCGAGAATTATGTATTCTCTCATTATGAAAAACGGCGTTCCTCTGTAGCGTGTTTTTGCCATTTTTTGTAGGTGATAATGGGTTGTCGAGAGAGTCAACAGCTTTAAGTACCTCGGAGCCTACATATCCGAGGACTTGACATGGACCACACACATTGACAGTGTTGTGAAGAAGGCACGACAACGCCTCTACTTCCTCAGGCGCCTAAGGAAGTTCCAAGTCAGTCAGAAGATCCTTAAGAACTTCTACTCATGTACAATAGAGAGCATCTTGACTGGCAACATCACCTCCTGGTTTGGGAATAGCACTGCACAAGACCGAAGCAGACTACAAAGAGTGACACGTTCAGCCGAACGCACAATTGGAGGGGGGCTCCCCACCCTCCAGAACATTTACAACAAGTGTAACTGAGGGGTACAATTCCCTGACTGTATTGATAAGTATGGTATCATTAAACCACTACCGCTTTATGTACTTTAACTACTGGCCATACAGTACACGATATCTAAATATGATGAACACTTTCCACAATGAAATCGGTTCCAGTCAAAGGTAATAATCAAATATTTAATGGAGCAAAAGGTACATAGAATATTTATCTTACATTTATCATTTGAATGCACTTGTAAGGCAAATGAGTACTCGTAGGCAAATCAACACTGAATGTCCAATCTCTGGTTACGCAGGAAGCAAGTATACAACCTGGCTCTTAGGGAATTATATCTATGGTACACTTAATGATATAGCGGGATATTCTGGAGGGGGTCCTCCCGGTTGTAAGCCGGTAGGGGGGGTAGGAGAGCCGTCGGTAGTAGACCGTCTGGTCAACGATATCTATGGAGACTTCAAGTACAGAAGACAGTGCAATAGACTCTTGATCCGTAGATGAATACACCTTGGTTCTCTTGTAGGCTGTAGCTCCACAATGAAGAAGAAGCTAGGCGACCTCAGTCTCTCTGAGCGCCGACTCAACTTGACTCCTCTCGGGGGTAAATCCAACACTCACAGGCGTCGGCGATTATCCGCTCCACAAATCACAGTACCAAAGCAAATATATATTCCAGCCGCATAGGGCTCAGCAGTCGTCGGGTAGGTAATCCAGTGTACATGTCCCTCGGTCCTCGCCTAGATCTCCTCGGATGAAAGCGCCATGTGGTCGGCCCAACCTGGATAAGACTCTAGATAACACGAGGAAGCGTTGGAGATGCTGGTCACTTTAGAACTCTAACCGCACGATGCACCATACACAATAGACTATTATTGACTTAATAGAAATACGTCGCACTCGACGGTACAGTGCCAAACTCTGACAATTCAGTTATTAATTCGCACGAGGTCTCAATGCTATTCTAAGGCCAAACAGGCCATACTTCACCGCACGTCGTATCGTGGGTGAGGCTTCACGTTCTGTTACTAAGTTGGGAAGAAGGGTAAGGGACTTCTACATTTACTTGCGCCATATTTATATGCACGGTGAACAAATAGTGCCACTCTCATTTCGGTAGCCGTATCCCTGAGCGGAGCCGGGGCTAGTACGGACATGTCTCGTCGGTACCTTTGAACTTGACGCCATGGGCTGGTCCCCTGGCGCCTGGTCCTTTGTCCAATAAGAGAATGAACTATTATGGGCTATAGTAGGCTAAAGGGATATTCCGTGCATATGTACAAGGGATATACAAGGGATATCAAACGACATACAAATACTATTCAATATATATCCATAAATAAATATATATATTCGGTTTAATCTGATCCTTCGTAACAGCCGCCCCCTAATTAGTCCCACCTAATTAGCTAAGCAGAGACAGATTAACCGCACTGTCCTCTACTCAATGTCCGCTGTGAGGGTCAGTCAGTTCACAAAGTCATGGGGTCATGGTCGTCATCGATAGTATCGGGGAGCCTTGGCAGTTCTATTAGCCTCGCCACGGGTCGGGTGTAGGTCCGCCCTTGGACGAGCACTTCAGCTGCTCGGACCTTTCCATCGGCACCGGTGATCACTTTGCTTACGCGGCCAGCCGGCCACATAGCTCGGGGTAGTGACTGGTCGATAATCATGATGACTGTTCCTTCTGTCAAATTGTCTCTCTCTTTCACCCATTTCTGGCGGGTCTGTAGAGACGGTAGGTAGTGGAGTAGGAAGCTGTTCCAAAACTTGTCAGCCAATACTTGACTGTACCTCCACATTCTTCGGCCGTTCGCTTCTTCAGGCCTGTACATTGTCTGGGGTAGCGCGGGGTCCAGCCGCACCATCAAGAGTGTGTTGGGGGTGACTGGGTTGACATCTGCTACATCACTTGAGACGTAACCGAGGGGCTTTGAGTTCAATACTCCCTCGATCTCCGTGAGGACTGTCATTAAGACTTCTTCCGCCACGGTCTGGGCCCCAAGCACGGCGTACAGGGCTGTCTTTATAGAACGTACTTCTCGTTCCCAAGTTCCACCGAAGTGAGGTGCGTTCGGGGGGTTAAACTGGAAGTCAATCTGGGATGGAGCGAGGTGGGTCTTAAGTTCTGGGCCCATAGCTTGGAAGCTCTCTCTCAGCTCTCTTTCTCCGCCTTTGAAGTTTGTCCCGTGATCAGACAATAATGTAGACGGTTTTCCTTTCCGTGATGTGAATCTTCGGAAGGCCATAAGGAATGAGTCTGTGCTCATGGTTGGAAGGAGTTCGATATGTATTTCTCTGGTGGTCATGCATTTGAATACAATACCCCACCGCTTCTCGGTTCCTCTTCCTTTCTTTATATACAGCGGGCCGAAACAGTCCATACCGGTGGAGTGAAAAGGCTTGTCGCCGAGTCGGAGGCGACAGGTAGGTCAGCCATCCGGGGTATACTGGGCTGGGCTCGCCACTTACGACAGTCTAGACAGGTTCGCTGGAAGCGCCGCACTGCTTCTCTCCCTTGCAGTATCCAATAACGACGTCTGATCTCCGCGAAGACTCTCTCTGCCCCTGCGTGGTGCACATCCTCGTCGTATGTCTTTATGATCAGCTCTGTGACCTTGTGTCGGCTGTTCAAGACTATCGGGTACTTGACGTCATCCGGTAAGTCTGGGGCTCTCCGCAGACGACCACCCACTCTGATGAGACTATGGGCGTCGCTCTCGGGGGCTAGGTGGAGCAGTCTGCTGTCTGATGGGACGGGCTTTGCTCCCTGTAGACAGTCTAGCTCATCGGGGAACGAGTCTCTCTGGTAGAAGAAGTTCTGCTTCTTCGTAGTCAGCTGCTGAAATGTCAGTTGTGGGCTGAACCTCTGGGTGGTGCCACAGAAATGTCTTTAGCTGCGCACTCTGTAGGGTGAGGCAATCGTCTATGTCGGGGTCTGTGGAGACGAGTGTGTTCAATCCACAGAACATAGGTTTCTTGTTTTCGGCCTCCTCTTTACTCGCCTCCCGTGGGGTGGGTGTAGGCCACTCTTCTTCGGGGAGCTTGAGAAACTCTGGTCCGTCACTGTAGAGGTTGTGACGGGTGAGGTCATCCAGGGACATGACGTCAGCTGGGTTGTGTTTGGTGTCCACATACCTCCAGCTCGCTACTTCTGTTAACTCTTGAATCTCGGTGACTCTGACTCCCACGAAGACCTTGTATCTGCACGAATCAGACCGGATCCATGTGAGTACTGTCGTGGAGTCTGACCACAAGATTGTTCTTTGCACCGGGATGGTGAGTTCACGTTGGATTAACGTGGCGAGCTGCGCTCCTGCTAGGGCTGCGCAGAGCTCTAGATGCGGGATAGATTGTTGCTTTCGTGGGGCTATTCTTGAGCGAGCCAGGATGAAAGCAGTATGTATTTCTCCTCCCTCCTCTCGGGCACGCAAGTAGGCCACCGAACCGTAGGCTACTTCGGAGGCGTCGCTGAATACGTGCAGGTCCATCTTGCATGTCTCTGGCCTCACTGTGGGTGGGAAGTAGCTGTGGCGTATGTTAACACCTGGGAGTGAGCGGAGTTCCGTCTCCCACTCTCTCCATGTGGATGCAAGGTGTTCGGGTATGGGATCGTCCCAGCCCTGGTCCTTGTCCCATAGCGCTCTTACAATCATCTTTGCCCTGGTGGTGTAAGGTAGAATACATCCCAACGGGTCATATTGTCTGGCGAGTGTTCTGTATACACTCCGTCTGGTGGTCGGTATTGCCGTCGACCTTCCCTGCTCCTTGGTCAGGGGTTTGTGTCTATAATAGAGCGAGTCTGTTTTGAAGCGCCAGACTAGTCCTAATGTCATTTCTTGGGCTTCTCCTGGGATGGTCGCCATCCAGGTCTCGCTGCTCGCTGCCTTGTCCTCGGGGGAGAGGCTGCGCAATACTTGCGGGTCGCTGCTGGCCCACTGCCTGAGATCAAAGCCGCCTTTGATCAGGGAGGCGCGGAGCTTGAGTAGAAGAGCCTTGGCTTCTTCTGGCGTCGAGACGCTTTGTAAACAGTTGTCCACGTAGAAACTATTTGTCACACTTTGTCGGACCTCTTCATCTGCTGCTGGGTCCTCTGCGACGTGTTTTTGTAGTGCAAACGTAGCACAGCATGGGCTGCATGTGGTTCCGAAAGGGAGGACTTCCCATTGATAGATGGCTGGGTGCTCATCTCCGATCCTCTCTCTCCATAGGAACCGCAGCAGGGGCTTGTCCTCCTCCACTAGTCTCACCTGCAGGAACATCCCTTTGATGTCGCCGCTGATAGCCACCTTGTCCTGGCGGAAGCGTAGTAGCACGCCTAGTAGAGAGGGGCCGAGTGTTGGGCCGGGCAAGAGCTCTTTATTCAGATTTTGTGATCCGATCTGGTAGCTGCAGTTAAACACAATACGATCCTTGCCGTTGTGGTGGACCTTGTGGTGCGGCACGTACCATGATTCGGTCGTCTGATCGGCCTCTTTAATGTCAATTTTCTTTATGTGTCCCGCTGTGATTAGCTTGTTAATCTCAGCGCGGTACACAGTCTCTTGAGCGGGGTCTTTGGCTAGGCGCCGCTCTGTGTTCAATAGATACCGCTCCGTCGCTTCTTTTGTGGCGTGAAAGGTGGGCCTTCCCTCTCGCCTCAGGAGTGGAGTTGCGTATCTCATCACTCCGTTGACTGTGACTCTCTTTGTCCCTTGCTCGAGGAGGGCTATAGCGTAAATATCTTCCTTAGAACGAATGTCTTTCTCTTCGTTCTTAAAGGGCATTGTCTCTAGTGTCCATAGCCTCTCGACATGCTGCAGGAGAGTGGTGTCTTCTTCTGTCACTCTGGAGTGGAGGCAGCTAGTGGCTGCTGTTCGGTTAAGAGACTTGGCGAGGGGGCCTTGTAATGTCCATCCTAGGCGGGTCTCGACTGCTGCAGGACAACCTCTGGGTCCTGTATGGACCCGGTCTATCGGGACTATGAGGTCTGCATGGTCGGAGCCTATCAGCAGGGTCGGGGTGGCACCGTCTATGAGCGGGATAGGTAGTTGACGCAGGTGCACATATTTATCCATCAGCTTGGCGATGGGGTAGGTGTACTGCGATAGTCCTATTTCTTGGCTGGTGAAAGCATTAGTAATCCTATACCGTCTCTCTGGCTGCCCGCTTGCTGCGATAGTGAAGGAGACATTCTCGCCCTTTATCGTCTTTAGATCTCTTCTTATTGTCCGAATCGTCATCTGGTTTTCGCTCCCCCGCAGCCCCAGCTGGGCCGCAGCGGACGCGAGGAGAAGGGTCTTCTCTGACCCGTCATCAAGGACGGCGTAAGTGTCCATGACCTTATCTTGGTAACTCAGTGTTACGCGGACCACCTTTAAGAGCACCTGGGCGCCCCCGCTGCTAGCGGGGTCAATGTACATAACACTTGCCTTTGTGCTGCTGGATGGTGCAGGCTTTCTTCTGTTACTGTCGTGTAGGACATCTAGGTGGGCTCCGTCACACCGACTACACCTCTTCTTTAGGCGGCACTCGGCTGCCATGTGACTGCGCGCACATCGGTAACAGCGCCTGTTGGACTTTATCCAGTGACTCACTTCTTCAGCGGTCATCTTCTTGAACAGGTCACATTGTGACAACCAGTGTTCCTTTTCGCAGAACGGGCACACCATCTTCCACTTCTCTTTCATCGAGGGGGTACTGTGGTTCTTGCTGCTCGGTACTGATTCTGATTGGTGCATGACAGTCACCAATCTTCGGCCATCGTTTGCTCTCCTAGGTCCCTCTCTGGAGCTTGGTGTGCTCCGCACGAACGTATCCAACCGTAGGCTGCTGACTTCTCTCGCCAGGAAGTCGGCTAGGTCTAGGAGGGATGGCTCGGGACCGTTAGGATCACGGTGGTCTCTTTGCCGCCTGAAGCGCTCCTGTCGGGCGGGCGGCAGCTTCTCTAAAATCCTCTCGACATTCGAGTTTGCGTATAGTTCGTGCATACCCTTTTCTCGTTGCGCCCCCAGCATCCCTACCAGGGATTGTACTTTGATAGACAGGTCGTCTAGTGAGCGATTGTCTGTTGCTGGGGGTAGGCGGTCAATATGCCTTATCTCTTGTATTACGTAATCCCATATACGTCCATATCTTTGGTCTAGTGCTGCTAGAGCCGCGGTGTATGGGGTCGTAGAGGTGGCATAAGCTAGCGCTATGTTGTGCGCTCTGGGCACTTTCAGGTGCTTCAATAGGATAGCATACTTGTGGCGTTCATCAGCTACATCCACCATCATTGTCTCTAAGCACATCCGTAGCTCCGTGTACTGTGCTCGGTTCTCATGGGTGAAGTCTGGAAACGTCGGTGTGCCAATGTATGACGCCGTGGATGGCTGGCACATCGGTGAGCGTTGGAAGAGAGGCCTCCTAGGCGAGTCTCCTCTTACGCCTCTCGGTGGGCTGGTACCGGCAGGGTACCATGGCCCGCTGGTCCAGGTGCTATTCCTCGGGACTGGTCGTGCGTCATGCTCACCCGTGAATAGAGTCGGGGGTCTGTAGCGCAGAGCCGCGGGGGTATAGCCTGGGCTGTACTGGACCTCCTGGTCCTGTGGAGTACTGTGCTGCTGTCGGGCTTGACTCTCCTCCTCTCCCTCTTCTTCTTCTGTCAGGTCATCTAGATCCTGTAGTCGTCTATTTAGCCTCTCCGCGGTGTACGCCGTTCCTTCCTTGTAGCTGGGTCTCACTGGGACCGGTCGGGGAAGGGGTTCGGAGGGGGGTATAGGCTCTCTCTGGTGGTCGGGCTCAGGGTCGCTTAATCGGTTAGGGGAGGGTGCCCTTGACCCGTGTCTTGACGAGGCCCTGGAACCCCGTATGGAAGGAGGGGGTGTCGCCCTGGCGATCAGCTGCTCCATTAGCTGCGCTTGTAATCGGTCACGCTCGGCTTCGCGCTTGGTGAGAGCGATGTCGCGCTCTGCTTCTCTTTGGGCACCGGCAGTGGCGCGCTGGGCTTCGGCGGCGGCGCGCTGGGCTTCGGCGTGGTCTCTTACCATATTCTCTTCCGTCTGAAGGCGTCTAATCTCTAGACGTATACGATCTTCGTCGCTCCGTTGCTGCGCTTGAATGCGTTCTCTTTCCATGGTAGAATGTTCGCGCTCACTAAGCGTCTGTGCTTGGAGCCGATCGCGCTCTGTGGAGGCTGCTAGGCTGGCGAGGAACGCCTGTGCCAGCATCTTGTCCGCCTCGCTGGGGGAAGACGCTGGTTGAGGTGATCCGCTCCTGGCAGTACTCGTTGGGGATGCGTTCTCCTGCGGGGAGTCCTGGAGCTCTATCTCCTCGGCGCTCTCCTCATCTTGTTCCGTGCAGAGTTCCATCTCTGGAGGGTTGTCTTCCTCCCGGAGCTCTCCGGGGACTACTTCTTCGGTCTTGGCGGGGGGTAAAGTCGTGTCAGTTCCCTCCTGGTCCCCACCGTGAGCTTGGTCAGTTACATTAGAACCCACTAGGGCCTCTGTGGTCGGGGTATCCTGGTTGATAGGGTCGGACATAATTTTACTTTCTACTTTTACCGCGTTTACCGTTTGTAGAAGGCTAGGTAGTATACTGGCAGCGTAATCCTCTAAGTACTGAGGTGGCTGCCGTCTACGCTGCGGGCGTTCTACTTTAGGAGGACCGTTTCGTGGAGTGTTCATCATAGGCCATTTCAATATTAATACCACTATATTAATATTACACTAATTACCATCCGGCTCGAAGGACCAATTGTAACTGAGGGGTACAATTCCCTGACTGTATTGATAAGTATGGTATCATTAAACCACTACCGCTTTATGTACTTTAACTACTGGCCATACAGTACACGATATCTAAATATGATGAACACTTTCCACAATGAAATCGGTTCCAGTCAAAGGTAATAATCAAATATTTAATGGAGCAAAAGGTACATAGAATATTTATCTTACATTTATCATTTGAATGCACTTGTAAGGCAAATGAGTACTCGTAGGCAAATCAACACTGAATGTCCAATCTCTGGTTACGCAGGAAGCAAGTATACAACCTGGCTCTTAGGGAATTATATCTATGGTACACTTAATGATATAGCGGGATATTCTGGAGGGGGTCCTCCCGGTTGTAAGCCGGTAGGGGGGGTAGGAGAGCCGTCGGTAGTAGACCGTCTGGTCAACGATATCTATGGAGACTTCAAGTACAGAAGACAGTGCAATAGACTCTTGATCCGTAGATGAATACACCTTGGTTCTCTTGTAGGCTGTAGCTCCACAATGAAGAAGAAGCTAGGCGACCTCAGTCTCTCTGAGCGCCGACTCAACTTGACTCCTCTCGGGGGTAAATCCAACACTCACAGGCGTCGGCGATTATCCGCTCCACAAATCACAGTACCAAAGCAAATATATATTCCAGCCGCATAGGGCTCAGCAGTCGTCGGGTAGGTAATCCAGTGTACATGTCCCTCGGTCCTCGCCTAGATCTCCTCGGATGAAAGCGCCATGTGGTCGGCCCAACCTGGATAAGACTCTAGATAACACGAGGAAGCGTTGGAGATGCTGGTCACTTTAGAACTCTAACCGCACGATGCACCATACACAATAGACTATTATTGACTTAATAGAAATACGTCGCACTCGACGGTACAGTGCCAAACTCTGACAATTCAGTTATTAATTCGCACGAGGTCTCAATGCTATTCTAAGGCCAAACAGGCCATACTTCACCACACGTCGTATCGTGGGTGAGGCTTCACGTTCTGTTACTAAGTTGGGAAGAAGGGTAAGGGACTTCTACATTTACTTGCGCCATATTTATATGCACGGTGAACAAATAGTGCCACTCTCATTTCGGTAGCCGTATCCCTGAGCGGAGCCGGGGCTAGTACGGACATGTCTCGTCGGTACCTTTGAACTTGACGCCATGGGCTGGTCCCCTGGCGCCTGGTCCTTTGTCCAATAAGATAATGAACTATTATGGGCTATAGTAGGCTAAAGGGATATTCCGTGCATATGTACAAGGGATATACAAGGGATATCAAACGACATACAAATACTATTCAATATATATCCATAAATAAATATATATATTCGGTTTAATCTGATCCTTCGTAACAACAAGCGTTGCAAGGGCAAGGCTAAGAGAATCATTAAAGACTCCAGTCACCCGAACAACTGCCTCTTTGAACTGCTGCGGTCAGGCAAGCGATACCGGAGTCTCAAGGCGAGCACAGAAAGACTCAGAAGAAGCTTCTATCCCCAGCAAGGCCTGTGGCCGATACTAATCGAGAATTATGTATTCTCTCATTATGAAAAACGGCGTTCCTCTGTAGAGTGTTTTTGCCATTTTTTGTAGGTGATAATGGGTTGTCGAGAGAGTCAACAGCTTTAAGTACCTCGGAGCCTACATATCCGAGGACTTGACATGGACCACACACATTGACAGTGTTGTGAAGAAGGCACGACAACGCCTCTACTTCCTCAGGCGCCTAAGGAAGTTCCAAGTCAGTCAGAAGATCCTTAAGAACTTCTACTCATGTACAATAGAGAGCATCTTGACTGGCAACATCACCTCCTGGTTTGGGAATAGCACTGCACAAGACCGAAGCAGACTACAAAGAGTGACACGTTCAGCCGAACGCACAATTGGAGGGGGGCTCCCCACCCTCCAGAACATTTACAACAAGCGTTGCAAGGGCAAGGCTAAGAGAATCATTAAAGACTCCAGTCACCCGAACAACTGCCTCTTTGAACTGCTGCGGTCAGGCAAGCGATACCGGAGTCTCAAGGCGAGCACAGAAAGACTCAGAAGAAGCTTCTATCCCCAGGCCATCAGACTGCTAAACGAACAATGAACACTACACAACAACAACCACCAAACGCACATAGCACACACATCCACACGCACACACTCACTTTAAACAGACACACTGTAGCACCCACTCCACACACTTTATAGCACACACCCACTTTAAACAAACACACTGTAGCACCCACTCCCCACACTTTATATTTATTGATGAAGGATTGCACTACAACTCGTACACCTTACTGTAAATTGTACCTAAATTGTACCTCATCCCATTTCTGCTTTGCACTATATAGTACTGTACATTAGTACACTGCATAGTATTGTATATTATATGGTAACTCAGAACATTGTACATATGTCTATACCGAACACTGTGACCTCATTTTCTTCTTCTAAATTACATGCTATACTATGTTATTTGATAATATCTTGTCTAGCACAGTCTCTGGAGCGTAACAGTAAGAAGCATTTTGTATGAAAGTATTCTGTACTTCTGTATGACAACTATTAAAGAAACTTGTGTGTGTCGTGTGACCTACAACTGGGTTGGACTGGCCACAGAAGCACATGTGTAAGTTTGGTACCGGGGCTCTTGGAGGGCCCTCTCTATTCTGTGTTTTTTCCTTAGTAAAAATCAGATAGCAGGTTAGCGCATGCGCTGTGTGAAGCTGTTAGATGCTTCATGGAGCTGACTATGACTGCGTCATATTCTTTTTTGTCATTACATCGTATCATGGGTGTGGGGTCGTAAAGGGGTGAACTGGTAACCTTTTCTCCCCCTTTTTTCTGTTGGTCAGGGGTAAACCCACCTGTCCTTCGAGGTTCCTGTCACGTTGCGGTTCGGCACGTTACAGGGTGAGGGGGGGGTTTCCTGGTCCCACGCCCTGGAATATTGGGCGTGTGCACCGCAGAAATTCCCCCGCCATAGAGTACGTCACTGTGCGCGTCTCTGTTGGTAGGACTTCCGTGTGCTGTTCAGGTCCATATGATGGATCTGTTTCAGGGGGTGGTCAGGGCTCCTCCTCACGAAGCTCCTATTCGGGCCTTCTGTGAGTTGGGATTCTCCTTCCATGTGAGGGAGCCTCCTCAGAGTACAGTGCCTCCTCCTCAGATTGTCAAGGTGAGTGGAACCTCAAGAAGGAGTCCTACTCTATTGTGTGTGTATTTGATTCAATTCGATTATTGAGTGTGTATGGGTTCAGTGCCTCCTCCCCGGAGAGCCCTAAAACCAAACTTTTACATGGCTCAAGGTGCAATATATTCTTTTCAATCTGTACAGCTCGCGTGGGAAGTCTCTCTGGGGATTGTGGTGGGATGTAAAAATGTGAAAAAATCTTTACCCCCGGCTGTGTAGACTGGGATACATACTGTTGGTGCTTCCTTCTTTTCTTTTAAAAGGAGTTGGAGTTAGGAAGTATCACACCCCTCTTGTCGTTCCCCTGGGCGCCTTGGGGATTCAATGACAGGTCTAAATAGCCTGTTCATTGATGTGGTTGTGTCCCGACGCACGCATAGTGCTAGCTCGGGGTGTTCTGTAATCAGGCGACTGACTGGCACGCCTTGGTTGCTTGAGGTTAAAACAGCGTTTTTATAAAGCAACTGGGATGGAGGTTTTTCCTCCTCCGACAACCTGTTTTGGTTGTCGACGGATTCACGTTCATATCTGGGGGATGATGACGGAATGGATCTGAACATATGTAGAGGGGTCTCACGCCCTGGGGGTGGGCCACCGGGCACGGGTCGCCCTGAACGTCTGGGTGCTGCCTTCTTTTCATGTTTAAGATCAACACGCATATCTGCCCCTTCTCCTGGAGTAGGCATGTCGGCGTGGTTAGGGAACGGGACTGGTTCTGGTCACGCTGGTCCAGGTCAGTTGAACCCGTTGTCCGCCGGGGATGCAGATCTGCTGTTCTGGTACCCTGAGGGACTTGGGCTTTTTCAGGGGGAAAAATGCCAGGTTGGTCCGGGTGTCACAGGGTTAAGCGCTATGGAGGCCCTGGTTGGGTACATTTTGTACTCTGCACTGTCGTAATGGCTTATGGCCATGCCAACCTGTACACGCTCGATCTCGTCAGATCTCGGCCGCTACACAGGTTGGTCCTGGTTAGTACTTGGTTGGGAGACCGCCTGGGAATACCAAGTACGGTGTGCTTAGGGGCGGGTTCTCCATTCTTTTCGCTCCTCTCTCACGCATGGCGAAGAGGGGCCTGTTGGGGTGGTCTTTGACCTCCTCTGGTGATCCTGTGCTTCCCGTATCGCCGGGCCCGGTCCGAAGTAATGTTTCGTCGACCCGTAGGCCTGGGTTAACCCTTTTTTGAAAACTGAAACACTTGTACTGCGGTATAGCCGGTGTATACCCGCAGGTGTGTTTTTGAGTTTTTTCTTGAGGGGTTATAGGAACAACCACCGCATTGGGTAACACCAAGGTGGTTGATTCCCTGGTGTGTTGGAGCAGTGTCAACTCCCGGGTTACCCGGTTGAGGGTGCCCCTGCACGTTCATGACATCTGCCAATCGTGTCAGCCTTCTCTGCCTCAACCCCTCTGGGTGGGTTTTTTTTAAATGGAGGCTCGGTCATGCAACAACGCCAGCATACGCCCCTTCCGCCGGGGCGGCTGTGTTCAGCTGTCCCCTCTGGCGCCTGTCTCGTCCGCAGTCTCCAGGCTCGGGTTAACGGCCTGTTGCCTGGTTTTTCCCCGGTGCGCTGCCTGCTTCCGTTGGTTAACCTTTTTTGTGTGCTTACGGCCATGCTGACTGCCTGTTCTGCAGGGTCAGTGTGCCAGGCGGTGGACTATTGGGGGGACAGGCTGAGGGGCCTTTGTCCGAATACGCTGGCGATGTGGGGGGCAGGGTCACTAAGTGCCCACCTGGTGGGGTCTTGATGCTGGCATCATGGACTTCTCCGGGCCCCCGTTCCAGGGGGTCCAGTCCCTTTGGTGGGTCTGGGTCTTCCTTCGCGCTCCGCTGCTACGGCCTTGCCACGGGGTTGGGTTTGCCCTTGACCCCGTGATTCTGGGGGCAGTAACGAGGTTGTTCCCTCCGTTCGTTCCCGGGTGGCATGCGGGTTGTGCGTGTGTGTAGTCGTGGGGTCAAGCCACGGTCTGCTCACCCTGTGCGTTGAGTTGCTTGAGTGCCTCTTCGCACGGTCGGGTCCGTCGCCCTCCCGTGATCCCCCAATAGGGGGGGTGCCCTCCATTAGGGGGGGTCGGGGGGGCTCGGTCCTCCCTGATCTGATGGTTGTGGGGGGCCTCAGCGGGGTACATTTGTCGAGCTTCTAGCTCCCGCTCAGCTCCTGCTATGCAATATGACGCTGAGCGGAGCTAGTATGAAGCAGAACGTTAGGTTATGTATATAACCAAGTTCTGTTAATACTAGTGACGCTCAGCGTCTAGACGCCGCTGCGGCCCTTGATTTTTCATTGTGGTGAAATTTGTTGGGAAGGAGATGAGTGTGTGGCACCATCCCTGCTTATGTAGGTAAGCGGATGGGGGTGTGGCCAGATGAATGCTGGCATATAAAGGTACATTTTGAAATGTATTCAGTGTATATACGCTGAAGCGAGATATATGCAATATGCCGCTGAGCGTCACTAGTATTAACAGAACTTGGTTATATACATAACCTAACGTTAAAGAATATGTATATACTCTGTCAGGATCTATGGGTAACAGTACTGTATATTTGAATACCGTATATGTCACAAATGTATCAGTACTAAATACATGTATGTCCCTATGCTATAAATGTCATGTATGTTGTGTATGTTATAAATGTCAATATGAATTGAAAATGGGGGACCCTGATGTACAAGACAAACGACTTTCTCTGGTCTGCATCCCCTTAACAATTGTGTGTATTGAGCCGTACTGTATTGTACCCATTCTGCAATCTGTTAAATAAAGTTTTCATTCATTCATTCATTCAGAGAGAGCGAGAGCGAGAGAGAGAGAGAGAGAGAGAGAGAGAGAGAGAGAGAGAGAGAGAGAGAGAGAGAGAGAGAGGGGGAGAAAAAAAAACAGGCAGAGACTGTGACAGTAAATGGCAAATGGACTTCATTTATATCTCACCACAGTCGGCACAGCCGAAACCGGACCAATTTTCCACCGTCGACTAAAAACACACTTCTTCAATCTCTTCTTATATCTATATAAGAAATAAATAAACGAATGAACATACTAACAAACTAATTAACAAACAGGAAACTTGTTACTTGAAAGTGATATACAACCACAGAGTTCTATTCTAAAGTGTATCTACAACCCGCAGCTGCAACTAAATGGCACTTCAATTGCGACACCATTTCTTGTAAACCCGCTCCACTATCTGGAGAAAACAAAGAGTGAACAAAGGGTACAGACAGTGACTCCAGCAAGTCAAGGTCTCTCGCCAGGACATAAGAGAGGGAATGAAAACCTGTGGGAATTGTGGATTCCATGTGAATAAATTGTTACAGGCCAGCAAGGCACAGCTAAGGGTTCATGGAAGGTGCTTAGCAATACCACCATTGTGGTGAAATTTGTTGGGAAGGAGATGAGTGTGTGGCACCATCCCTGCTTATGTAGGTAAGCGGATGGGGGTGTGGCCAGATGAATGCTGGCATATAAAGGTACATTTTGAAATGTATTCAGTGTATATACGCTGAAGCGAGATATATGCAATATGCCGCTGAGCGTCACTAGTATTAACAGAACTTGGTTATATACATAACCTAACGTTAGTCACAGTAAAAGTCACCTAGTAAAAGTGAGATAATTGACAATATCAAAACATGCTAGGGCTATACCGAATAGTTCGAAGCTTCGTTCATAATGTTGACATTCGAATTCTAAATCAACATAAAAAATTGTAATAAAATGTTTTAATAAATGTTGCCAAGGTATGGCGAGTGCCATACCTTGCCATACCAGAACGACGCCCCTGAGTTGAACATTCTTTATGTGTGTGCTAGGTGGACTCTGGAAGAGTGTTGTGTGTCTAGGCTGGAGGCCAAGCGTGTCTCCCACCCTCTCTCTCTATAACAATGATTAACGAATCCATACTTCCTTCTGAATAGAAATATTAAAAAATATATTTCTTGCAGGAATAGACTGAAAAACAGGTTATCTCTCTCTCTCTCTCTCTCTCTCTCTCTCTCTCTCTCTCTCTCTCTCTCTCTCTCTCTCTCTCTATCTCTGTCTCTCTCTCTCTTTTTCTCTGTATCTCTCTCTCTTTCCCTGTCTCTCTCTCTCTCTCTCTATTAACCTAAATTGTTTGTATTGAATGTGAATGGATATGAAATGAATGGATGCGTCATGTGAATTAAAATATTTAATTTGACAAAAGAGATTGTTGAAAAATAAATAAATAAATGAATAATGTCCGTTGTGAATCAGAAAACTGCTTAAAATAAAGAGAAAAGGCAAGGAGAGTTATCAGGCAGGCGGAGGTCAGAACACGATTATCGAGAGCCAGAGATCAGGGTGAAGAGCCAGGTAGGACTGCGGGGAAAGGAGCACAACAAAGGGTTTGGCACGGTCAGAGAACAACGGACTAGATAACTATACGAGAGCAGAATAACATGACTAACTGGGAAACACGAAGTTACGATCTGGCAGCATCATGAGGCGGGGTTATATCACTGACGTAATTGGCCCACAGCAGCACACCTGAACTCTCTCTGATGAGAGAGAGAGAGAGAGAGAGAGAGAGAGAGAGAGAGAGAGAGAGAGAGAGAGAGAGAGAGAGAGAGAAGGAGTGTTCCACAAGGAAGCATACTAGGACCGCTACTGTTCCTAATTTATGCAAATGACATGTCGTCAGCTTGTGACTGCAACTTGTTCCTGTTTGTGGACGACTCAGCCCTGCTGGTCTCTGACAAGAACAAGTTGCAAGTTGAAAAAACCCTCAGCTCGGAACTAGGCAAAATCTGCACCTGGCTCGCTGATAACAAACTATCATTACACATGGGCAAAACAGAGTCCATTCTCTTTGGTTCAAATAACAAACTCAGCACGACCGACGGCTTCTCAGTTACAGTGGGTGACAATATTGTCACAAAAAAAGATGAAATTACATACCTGGGTTCCATCCTAGAGGCAAATATTTCCTGTGACAAAATGGCATCCAATGTAATAAAAAAAAGTCAACCAACGAACTAGATTCTTGTACCGGATCTCCTCTCTGGTAAACAAGAATACCCTGAAGACTCTGGCAGGAGCACTCATTCAAGGGTACTACGACTATGCTTGCACCTCATGGTACCAAAGCACCTCAAAGGCGCTAAAAACAAGATTACAAACATCACAAAACAAACTGGTCAGACTACTACTTGACCTTACCCCTAGAATCCACCTCACCTCTGCCCACTTTGACAACCTAGGATAGCAGTAGACGACAGAGTACAGCAACTTGCAATGGGCCTGGTCTACAAGATACACTATACGACTAAGGTACCCATGTACATGTCAAAATACTTCCCAAAGGTCAGTGAATACCACGACCACAACACCAGAGGAAGCTCAACAAATCATGTTAAACCCAGATTCGGCTCAAACAAGGGACTAAACACGTTTCGCAATTATGCCACATCAATGTGGAACGCCCTACCCAAAGCTGTAAAGGAATGTGAATCCCTACCCACATTCAAAACCGCTCTTAAAGAGCACCTACGGGAGGCTGCAATTCGAAACTGGCCACCGTAAATGTCCAAACCCCCACCCCCTCCTAATAGACAGTCTCCTCCCCACAGCATGTATATATTCTCTCCCCGCCGTATGTATATTTCTCTCCCACCCACCCACCCCCTCCAAATGTACAGTCTCCTCACCACCGTATGTATATTTCTCTCCCACCCACCCACCCCCTCCTAATGTACAGTCCCCTCCCCATCATATGTATATACTCTGTCAGGATCTATGGGTAACAGTACTGTATATTTGAATACCGTATATGTCACAAATGTATCAGTACTAAATACCTGTATGTCCCTATGCCATAAATGTCATGTATGTTGTGTATGTTATAAATGTCAATATGAATTGAAAATGGGGGACCCTGATGTAAACAAGACAAACGACTTTCTCTGGTCTGCATCCCCTTAACAATTGTGTGTATTGAGCCGTACTGTATTGTACCCATTCTGCAATCTGTTAAATAAAGTTTTCATTCATTCATTCAGAGAGAGAGAGAGAGAGAGAGCGAGAGCGAGAGCGAGAGCGAGAGAGAGAGAGAGAGAGAGAGAGAGAGAGAGAGAGAGAGAGAGAGAGGGAGAAAAAAAACAGGCAGAGACTGTGACAGTAAATGGCAAATGGACTGCATTTATATCTCACCACAGTCGGCACAGCCAAAACCCGACCAATTTTCCACCGTCGACTAAAAACACACTTCTTCAATCTCTTCTTATATCTATATAAGAAAGAAATAAACGAATGAACATACTAACAAACTAATTAACAAACAGGAAACTTGTTACTTGAAAGTGATATACAACCACAGAGTTCTATTCTAAAGTACATCTACAACCCGCAGCTGCAACTAAATGGCACTTCAATTGCGACACCATTTCTTGTAAACCCGCTCCACTATCTGGAGAAAACAAAGAGTGAACAAAGGGTACAGACAGTGACTCCAGCAAGTCAAGGTCTCTCGCCAGGACATAAGAGGGAATGAAAACCTGTGGGAATTGTGGATTCCATGTGAATAAATTGTTACAGGCCAGCAGGGCACAGCTAAGGGTTCATGGAAGGTGCTTAGCAATACCACCATAGTGGATAATACATTGTACCACAGATATTCAATGGAACAGTAAAATTCCATTGAATTTGAACACTTAACCCCCTAACATTTAATGGACTGAGCACTTTTATCCAAAGTGTTTTATAACTTGTGCCTCATTTTCACCCATTCATTCACCCACCCATTTTACAAGTTTACATGCTTGCACCTTTGTCTTGACGGCTCCAGTTGGGTTATTAGGTGTTGGTTCATGTGTGACTGGCAGACAGCTATTAACCCGTTCACTACCACACTAGTGCACCGTCGGTAGTGTGGTAGTGAAAGGGTTAACCGTCTGTAGTGCGGTAGTGAAAGGGTTAACCGTCTGTAGTGCGGTAGTGAAAGTGTTAACCCTTTGTAATGTGGTAGTGAAAGGGTTAACCCGCTGCAGTGTGGTAGTGAAAGGGTTAACCCTCTGTAGTGTGGCAGTGAACGGGTTCACCCTTTGTAGTGTGGTAGTGAAAGGGTTCACCCTTTGTAGTGTGGTAGTGCAATGGTTAACCCTCTGTAGTGTGGTAGTGAAAGGGTTAACCCTCTGTAGTGTGGTAGTGAAATGGTTAACCTATTATAGTGTGGTAGTTAAAGTTTTAAATAGCATGCACTTACTTTTCAATTCTGATCATTATCAACATGTTTTATGTCTATGGTACGTGCTCTCTCTCCTTTAATTAAGCCTTCTTTTTCTTTTTAATCTAGCATGCCTGTTCCCCCTGGTTCTGTTATCTCCCGTGTGGTTTTAACAGCTTAACTGCGCTAGAGATAAGATATCCAACCACATCACCGTAACCCACTAACCCTTTGACATGCAAACAAGTTTTTGTACCTCATTGTCTGCATTTTTATTTCATTGTACTTATTAGATTGTACCAACCATCGTTGTGTGGCATTAAAGTATCTTGTAAAGTATCTTGTTAGGATTTTGTATATTGTATTGTATATAGTGTTATTCCTCTTTTACTTACTTTTTTTACTGTATAAAGCACATTCTCAGGGGCTCATACAGAACCAAGCATTTCACTGTAATGTACATGTACCAGATATACGTGACAAATAAAAACAAACTTGAAACGTGAAACTTGAACTCGACATGAACTGTTCACATCTTTCATTTGCTTAAAGGGACATCCCTGTCTGACTGTCCAGAAGGGGGGGGGGGGGGGTGGGTGAGGGATTATTGCATGGGGGAAGTAAGGGGCGCTAACTAGCGGGCAGAGGTGGAGGGCAAAGAAAGGGAAGAATCCATCGGCTAGAGAGATGAGTAACGCTGAAGGATGAGAGAGGAGGGGAAACGGCATGCTTCTTTTGGGGCGTCGCGTGGACATTCTGGATAAAAGCGTGCGCGGGCAGATCATTGGACATGGCATGGTTTTCATCCAGGCTGCCCCTGGTGACTTCTGAAGTGAGCGCATCCCAATATACATCATCATCAAGAGAATACAGAATTTGGGGTGAGGAGGGGGTGGGACATCTGTTTTGGTGTGGTGTCTAAAAGCAGCAGAGAGAGGATCACCGGCTGCTCATTGCCCTCACTGGAGGACTTTGCCATCACATGCTACCTCAGCAGAGCCACCAACATCACCAAGACTCCACCCATCCTGGTCACCACCTCTCTGAACGGTTGCCCTCTGGCAGGCGTTACAGGTTCAGCCAAAACACGCACCTCCAGACTCTTACTTTTACTTTATTTGTTTATTTGGACGGGACAATGCAAAATTTAGGAACACAGTGAAGATAAAGCAGATACAGTCGCCTGGAACATGGTAAGAGTGTAAAAATTGCCGGACAGGATATACAGTATGAAACAGTAAGAAGTGTACAAATAAGTAGCAGCAATACACTAGAGAATACATAGCAGCAATACACAAAAGTGCTAGAGGCTAGAGACGTATCACATGTGGTCACATGACTGGTTGGTCTTCAGCCATTTTTTTTTGTTGACCTCTAAAAGTAGCAAGGGTGGGGCTTTCCCTTAGGGAAACGGGGAGACCGTTCCACGTTTGGCTGCCTTTTATAGACAGGACGTTTTGGCCAAATGTGGTCAGTCTACGTTGGACCATGCAGTCACCTCTGGTGTCTGACCTGGTGCCAAGTCCAATGGTTCTTTTTGTATATATGAATTCCTGTACAGGAGGGGGAGCTTATTCGAGTGGTAAGTACAATTTGGTTGTATACATTTACATTTACCTTTCGGCCATGGGATTTGGTGAGTTATATTAACACTTTCAATGCCGGAGCTCGGTGCCCCGGAACCTCCTTGCGTGCCGGCCTTAATATGTACTGTTGGACTGTGGTAATTCCATGTACGAATAAATAAATGATGATGATGATGATGATGATGATGATGATGATGATGATGATGATGATGATGATGATGATGATGATTTACATTTAGTCATTTAGCTGACGCTTTTATCCAAAGCGACTTACAAGTTCTGTACAACAAGTCATCAAGAAGGGCACAACTCTATCAGGTGAGTAACAATGTTCATCAAAGTGTTGAGTGCTACGGTGTAGGTTAGTATATTAAGTGCATGACAGTAAGGTTAGTATACTATACAATGACAAATTAAGGCTGATTCTGATTCTAAGCAAGCGGAAGAAGTAGGCTAGTTACAACGACGAAATATTAGTATAAATGTCATGTCATCTCTTGGTAGAAGTCTAGTTATGGAAGCTCACTCTGAAAGTTTATCAGACATGGCAACAGTGATTTAGGGCGGCGGGACTTTAGGGAGGAACAGAGGAATGTGGAGGCAGGGGAGAGATATCCCAGGGCAGCTGCGAGGAGGGCGCGTCTTTTTTCACCAACGCTCCCTCTCCTCCATTCATCCATCACCCTCCCTTCATTCAACCTCCTGTCCTCTCGACCCTCCCCGTTTTACCATCCGTCTCTCTCCCGACATCTTCCACCTTTACTCACCTCTCCATCCTCCTTTCCCTTGGCCCCACCTCCCTTTCCCTACTCTTCTCATCGTCCCTCCCTCCCTCCCTCCCCCTCCCTCCCCCCTCCTCAGGATGACGTGGCTGTGGCAGCATTGGTGAGAGGCTACTGATGAGGGCTTTGACTTGATCCAGTGTCAGTGTGCTCTCATAGCAGATGGCCTGGAGGAGATTGGACACACAAGCCTCTTGCCTCATTCCAAAGCCTCAAGCTCCTGTCCTCTCTCTAGCGTTATTGGAGGTGTACTGTATGTACATGGGCATTAAAAAACAAAACTAAAGGAGAAGTCTGCACCTGCAGCAATAAATTTTTTGTAAAGAAAGTATGTTTATTAGCACTTCATATTACAGTACAATTACAGGGTAATTGCAGGTGTAATAACCCACGTGTCATTATTACACCTAGTAATTACATTGCATTGTTTATCTGTCACTGTACAGTAATTTAGCTGACGCTTTTATCCAAAGCGACTTACAAATTGTGTAATAGAACTCAGACAGTAAGTATGAATGGAAATAGTTCCAAATCAATTTTAATCTCCGCTGGCCCACCACAGGGCTGTTCTTTCTTCACTTCTTTTTGTTTTATACACAAATAGCAAATATATAAATCACCATATTGTAAAATTTTCTGACGACAGTGTTATCTTATCTTTTCTCAGTCAGTCAGATAAGATACAAGAACAAACTGCAAGGTGTTGTCAACTTTAGCTAAAAAATTATCGGCAAAACACAAAGATCCCTAGTACAGTTTAAAGTGCTCAAGTGCTCAAGAAAACACATAAGATAATTAGTGACTCCACACATGTCCTTCATGTGTGTTTTGACTTGTTGCCATCAGGAAAGCGCTTTAGACAGCCTGCCTGTAAAACAAACAGAAGGAAGTTTGGTTTTGTTCCACAGTACAAGGAATGGTCAGTTCACTAATATGCACCTTTTGACCCCTTGATTTTAACATGTTTGACGAAAGTGCACTTTTTTTGTACTGACGGAATTTATTTATTAAACTTGACAGATCAACAATATAAGGATCCTGTCTATAACAGTGTCATGTCTCTTATGCTTTTAATAGTGTCATGTATGTCTCTTGTCCCCTGTTCTGTCTTGGATGTGTACAAGTGCAGCTGTTTGCCATATTCATGCCTTAAATTGACCCTTGCGGGACGTTTTTTTTATTGAATTTAATAATAATAATAATTAGCATAGTAGGTAGTAGTATAGGCACATTAGCATAGTAGCTAGTAGTATAGGCACATTAGCATAGTACTGTAGCTAGTAGTATATGCATAGTAGCATAGTACATAGTAGATAGCAGTATAGACATAGTAAGTAATAGTAACAGACAGTAAGAAGGTTCATTTTTATTTGTATACGTATATGAAATAACACAGGTTGTATCATCTCTGGACACACACATACAAACATCTTATAACCGTGCCATGTTTTAGGATGCATCATCTTATAACCGTTTTAGGATGTCAGTATTAGCAACACCTGTCATTTTCTGCTGCCACTTGAAAATTATATCCATGTTGTCCTTTGATACAAACTCGAATAAACTTGCTTTTACCAGCCCCACATACAGACATCAGATGTCATGTTCCATTTACATAACCAGAAACTGAACCAGGGGGCCCCCCAAAATAATCAGAATATGTCTTAGATACAGTGCTTTTTGCCCCCATGTTTCAAACTTGTGCCGATGTCGATGGAAAAGCCATCTTTATATCCATAGCTTGGTGGGCTGGCGTGATTCTCTTTCAACATAATGTATGTTCTAGAGGCCTGAAGCTACTTTTACCTGAAACTACTGAGTTGCATCTGAATTGCACACTAACTAACTAACTAACTAACTAACTAACTAACTAACTAACTAACTAACTAACTAACTAACTAACTAACTAACTGACTGACTGACTGACTGACTGACTGACTGACTGACTGACTGACTGACTGACTAACTGACTAACTTACTAATGAACGAACGAACGAACTAACTAACTAACTAACTAACTAACTAACTAACTAACTAACTAACTAACTAACTAACTAACTAACTAATCAACTGACTAACGAATTAACATACTAACAAACTAACTAACAAACTAACTAACAGGAAACTTGTTACTTGAAAATGATATACAACCACAGAGTTCTATTATAAACTGTATACCCGCAGCTGCAACTAAATGGCCCTTCAATTGCTACACCATTTCTTGTAAATCCTCGACTTCCCTTCTGGGCTCCAGTTTATTTTAAATAGTTAATCTCACAACATTATCAGTCACACCTGCAATGCCTGGACTTTGGCTTCTGGGAGATCATTGTCTGTAACAGGTGCTTGTGTAAATTATGCCAATCCAACATCAATAATAATAATTTATTATATATATATTATTCTAATAATTATTATAATATATAATAATGATATGTTATATAATAATCTAATATATAATGAATTTAATGATATAAAATAAATATAATATATAATAATATAAAATAAGTATAATATATTACAATATAATATAAATATAATGTATTATATAATAATAATAATTATTATTATTACTACTACTACTACTACTACTACTACTACTACTACTACTACTACTACTACTACTACTACTACTACTACTACTACTACTACTACTACTACTACTACTACTACTACTACTACTACTACTACTACTACTACTACTACTACGGTAATGGCTGAGTAATGCTGGCTTATGTACAGTAGGCTACAAGTGTCATGATGGTATCCAACACCAAAATGTATTTAGAAACCACAGTGTTAATAGGCCAGGCACACAAGTGCCAGCCACTATCAACATTCACATTTGGACTATTTATGTCCCCAAGGGCATGCGTACCGAATTTCACAGTGCCCCCCTATTGATGTATTTGAAAATAATGTTACAACCATCCTCAACACACTGCAAACAAGACAAGAGACAAGATAATACACATTCCTGGTATATACAGTAACATCTGAGGCATGAATATTAAACAACAGTGTCCCTTGTACTCATTATTTGACTGTTTGTAATGTTCACGAACCATGCTACTGTTGCACTTAAAAACGACTAAATGTCCTGCCTAAATGTCCTATGTCCTGCCTTTTTAATAATGTTCCTTTGTGTTTTATTTTTATTTATTTTATTTTATCCCCCATCCCCTTTCCCCTAGGGGGCTTTTTACCCCCAAATAGGCCGTTATTGATAATAAGAACTTGTTCTTAATTAACCTGCCTATTCAAATAAAGGTTTGATGATGATGATGATGATGTACTGTAAATGTGAGAAATAATTATCCTCTTTCCAGGCTCAACACCTAATTTAGCTTAATATCTACATCCACCTGTGCGGTCATATTTGAATAATAATCATCAACAACAACAACAACAACAACAACAACAACAACAACAACAACAACAACAACAAGACGAAAGTCTTTCTCTGGTCTGCATCCCCTTAACAATTGTGTGTATTGAGCTGTACTGTATTGTACCCATTCTGCAATCTGTTAATAAAGTTTTCAATCAATCAATCAATCAAAGTTAACAACATGCAATCAAGTAGGCCTATAGTTTCCAGAGCTTTCTCACATCTCAACTCTTTTCACCAATTGTTGTGTTTATGTCTGCCACATGACAATTCAGAACAAATGGGCTACTTGGGAAGACAATGGGAAGGATATTCCCCTTCATAGCCAGAGACCTGCAGTATTGGTAAATCCCATTGATTTACTGCAGACGTAAATTCCGTAGAAAAACTCCCTGCTTTTCCCATGGAGGTGCCCCCCCCCCCCCTCCTCCTCTGTCTAGAGCTCCCAGACCATGCGGCGCGCGCCTCATGTGCACCGGGAACGCGCAGGGTGCCCTTATATGGCAAGCAAGACTTGGTGCGGTGACAGCAACACGTTACGTGGGGTTTCCCCAAATACTAATGGTGATTGATTGATTGATTGATTGATTGAAAACTTTATTAACAGATTGCAGAATGGGTACAGTACAACAGTACGGCTCACTACACACAATTGTTAAGGGGATGCAGACCAGAGAAAGACTTTCGTCTTGTTTACATCAGGGTCCCCCATTTTCAATTCATCAGGACATAAATATGAGATACACGACATACAGATAGACAATACTGCTACATCTATACATTTATGACATACCAGATTTGCAAATACAGTACTGTTTGTGCTACAAAAAGAGTCTAAAAAAGAGAGTATATACATTTGACGTAGACACTGTACATTGGAGGGGGTTGGGTAGGTGGGTGGGGGGGGGGGCTGTACATTGGAGGTGAATAAAGTGAGCTACCTCTGAGATAATATTACTTTATGAATGCCCATGTAGTATAGTATGCTACCACTGTAGGCAATGTATTTCTATACTGTATGTCCAATGTTTTCTCCACCTGAGAAAAAAAACCTAGCAATGCTAGCATTAATTGATGAATGATAATGGTTGTGATAGTGACACCAGTGTAATAATATAGTCCTTTATTTATGTATCCCCTTGGAGCTATATGTGCAGTTTCATGCATGCAACCTCCAAATGTATAAACCACTATGGCAATGTTGAGTTTAACAACGTAATGTATATATTTGTTTAGGCTACATCTTGGGTGCGTTTACTGCTTTCTAATGATGTATACCCCTCAAAGTCAGGCTATCACTGCTTCTTGTTCCAAAGCCAGGACTCCCTCTATCGGCTACTTTAATTCCTACACCATTTACGAGAAATCCAAATCGCTCTTGCAGTTTATTATCAGTCATACTGTATCTGTAAGGGCGGCGTAGACTTTGGCTGCAACAGGTGTTTGTGTAAAATCACAATTTGCCAACCCAATCCAATGTCCAATATAATACTATAATAATAATTAATACTATTATTGTTAGTACTATTGTTAGATTAGTGTTTGTTGTTGTCGTTGTTGTTGTTTAAATAAATAAATAAATAAACACTGGACCTGTTTTTTTTTTTTTGTAAACAAATATATTATTATCAAACTTAGATGTGTTATGGCTTTTCATAATTGCATCATTATTGCACACTTTGCTCAATTCAAAACAATATGGGTGACTGGGTTGGGGTGTGGTACCGTGTGGGGGCCTGGCAAACACGTACGTGCATCATGCAACTCCTAGAACCTTATTACTTCCTCCTCTAGGCTTCTATTAACGGCATGATTTCTCGGAAATCAGCTGGCCTGCAGACAGTATAGAGAGCGCGCCTCCCCTGCAGGTCTCCGGTGCTAAACCCTAAACCCTGCCCCTTGAGCTGAGCTGCACCGAGGCTCCTGGGGAAACCCCAGCGCCTAGTATATATATCGACGCGCGTGTAGTTTACTGATCACTTCTATATCTGAGAGTGAGAGGATTATGATCAAGGAGCATCATTACACAGATCAAGAACAGCTCTCGACTAGTTGATCAAAGGGGGACGTTCGCTCTTTACAGCGCAGAGGATTAACAGACATTACAACTGTAAGTGATACATTTATTGTCATTAATTTTTTTTAAATGCATATATACATTTACATTTAGTCATTTCGCCGACGCTTTTTTAACCAAACAAGTCAGCAGGAAGGGTACAACAACTCTGGCAGCGAATTAACATTTGTTCGTCAAACGGTGTTGAACTTGAGTGCCAGTCTTGCATGATAATAGTAAACGCATTATGAATGATGAGCACAGTGTAGTAATAGGCAAGGACGATTATTTAGTAGTTTATTATTATTAGGCTGCTGCTCAACTATTGGACGTTTTGGCACCGCATGGGCTGGTTTTGGATGTTTTTTTGGTTTGTTTTGCTCTCTACACTTGCATGTGGGGATTCTGGCGTCAGATGTAGTTAGAAAACGAAGCTAAAGTGTAAATAATGTCTTGAGCCTCCGAGTGCGTACTGTATAGATCTAGAGACGACTGATAAGTGAGTGATAACAGCGCGGCAGCAGGAGCGTGTGTGGTGCGCGTCCGCTCAGCTGGGTGGCGGGTAACACCACTACTGCTGTGGGACTGATTGATTGATTGATTGATTGATTGATTGATTGATTGATTGAAAACTTTATTAACAGATTGCAGAATGGGTACAATACAGTACAGCTCAATACATACAATTGTTAAGGGGATGCAGACCAGAGGCACGTATACACTCGTAAAATAATATTGCAGGTTTATTGAAATAAAATATGCTTTGTCGTCACGCATGCACGAATGGTGTCAACACCACTTTCCAAAATATCTTTTTACGGATCTCCAAAATGTTATGCATAATATATACCGGTAGACATACATAATAGTCAAACTGAAAAAGTGCTGTGCTGCTTTTTTCATCGCTGTATTGATGTATCTGCTGTGTAACTTACTTACAGAGACCTGATACCGAGGGATGTACATTATATAATATTACTATCGCACTTTACACTTCTTTTCGTTGTACTGTACTTGTGCTGTATAATGACAATACAGCGACAAAGTCCGTTTCGGATATGATTAAAAGAAGGAGACTTCCTCTGCCTTCACAGCCCGTTTGTTTTGCTCTGTGTGTGTAATATAAAGTGACCTCCGTCCGCTCGACCCCGCACAGCAGTAAATCTAAACACACCGAGGTGGGAGTTGCATGGCCGGTGTGGTGCCAAAATCTTACCGCTTGCCATAATCTTACCGCACCCACTCAGTCAGCGTTGGTTAATACTGCTGGAGCATTGGTTCATTTTGGTTTGATTTCCTTTGTGACTGCTCCCACGGGCCGAATATTGCCCCAATCCTCGCGAGTCGCGACCACGGGTACCTCTCGGCGTGCCGAAGCTTTTCCTAAATCACTTCCATCATCGAAAACGAGGGGAAAAGGTCGGCTCGCGACCCTGAAAATGTCGCGTGATTTTAAAAACGCTGTATTAAGTGAGCCTATTATGGGCTCCACGCGAGCTTTCTACCGTGGGTACATCTGGGCGTCCCGCAACTTTTACTCATTCACATGTAGCCCCGAAAATGCTTAGAAAAGGAAAGCCAAAAGCGTGGAATAAACTCGCCGAAACGGAAAAGTGTCCCACGGGCGCGCCGTGATTCCGATCCGCGTGAAAATATTCACGGCCATAGAGGAGACCGCGGGACACCTTTTTGCAACCGAATATGTGTCTCGAATTTACTCCCACGCGGCGCGCGAAATCGCGCAAGGAAATCGGACCAAAATGCTCCAGCAGTATTAACCAACGCTGACTGAGTGGGTGCGGTAAGATTATGGCAAGCGGTAAGATTTTGGCACCACACCGGCTCAAATAATCTACTTCACATTCGGCTTCTTACCTAAACCTGATCCCTCTTCTCTCCTGCGTTGTGTCGTGTAGGCGAGTCAGCCATGCCTGTGTCGAGGATGAGAATGAGGCCATGGTTGGAGAAGTTGCTCAACTCCAGCTCTATCTCTGGTCTGGTGTGGATGGATAAGGTGAGATTCTTATTCCCTACTCATTATTATTATTATTATTATTAATACGAATAATAGCAACACAATTCTAACACAGGGTGTGTTTGTTATATACTGTAAGACATCTAATGTACAGTTTCTACGTCAAATGTATATACACTCTTTTTCTGGACACTTTGTATCACAACAGTACTGTATTTGCAAATCTGATATGTCATAAATGTATAGATGTAGCAGTACTGTCTATCTGTATGTCATGTATGTCATATATGTTATGATGAATTGAAAATGGGGGACCCTGATGTAAACAAGACGAAAGTCTTTCTCTGGTCTGCATCCCCTTAACAATTGTATGTATTGAGCTGTACTGTACCCATTCTGCAATCTGTTAATAAACTTTTCAATCAATCAATCAATCAATCAATCTTTGCTGTCTGCCTGTCTTCAGTGAGGGACATCACATCCTGTGTTATGTCAGTGCATCCTTTGAGTGTAAATAAACAGGCAGACTGCCTGCATGTGCTAGTACTCTGCATAGTTCTCATACTCCCAATTTAGATGTATGTTTGGGACGCTGAGTACAAACAGGTCAGAACTAGGCTACAAGTGGTCTCATCTCGGCCATCAACAGCAAACAGCTAAATGAATGCTCTCTACCAAGTTGAATGTGTTAGAGATGCAAACAGGGGTCACTTCACGTCAGAGACTATAGGGTGTTCTGAACCCCAGTATGCCTTGTTTATGTGCTGCAGAAAGACGAGATATTCTCCATTCCGTGGAAGCATGCCGCGCGCCACGGCTGGGAGGTGGAGAAGGACGCTTGTGTATTCAAAGAGTGGGCCGTCCATACAGGTGAGCTGAGGATGTGACTGCACACACACACACACACGCGCACACACACACGCACACACACACACACACACACACACGCACACACACACACACACACGCACACACACGCACACACACACACGCACACACACACACACACACACACACACACACACACACACCCACACACATTTATAATATATATATATATATTTTGTTGTTGTTGTTGACTTCAATAGCCTATATATTTATTGAATATCTTTTTATGCAGGGAAATTCACACAGGGCCAGACCACTGCAGACCCGAAGACATGGAAAGCCAACTTCCGCTGTGCAATGAATTCACTGCCTGACATTGAGGAGATAAAGAACAAGAGCATCAACAAAGGCCACCAGGCAGTGCGCGTATACAGGATGCTGAAGGTCACCGCGAAGCCAAAAGGTGAGAAACGCTACAGATCGTCAGCACACACACACACACACACACACACACACACACACACACACACACACACACACACACACACACACACACACACACACACACACACACACACACACACACACGCATACACACATTCGCACAGTTATAGCATTGTTGGTAGCCTATAAGAAACCACAAATGGTGTGTTTTCAGTTGTTCATTTGGTTTTATGTATCGATCAGTAGCCTACTGTAGTAAGAAAAACAAATATAATAAATAGAAGCAGTGTAAGCCACTTGGTAACATAGAATAGTGCAATAACCTACTTTTTCCTTCTCTCTTTACAGGTAGGCGGAGCAAAGGGAAAGAGGGAAAGCGAAGGAGCAAGGTAAATGACTCACCACTGTGTCCCACTCCAGAACCTCTCTGTGGTTTAGTCGTGATTGTTTACTCTTAACCTCTATAGCCTCTTTACATTTGTAAAAAAAAAAAAAGAAAAAAAAAATCTAATTCCAAGTCCCCCCCCCCCCCCCCCCCCGCTCTGCTTTTTCAGAGTTCAAAGATCAAGGAGGAGGAGATGGAATGCAGCGAAGTAGAGTTTCCCAAAGATGACCGCATGCAGCTGCGCGCGGACGTTCCCTCCCCCCAGGAGAACACAGTAGACAGCACAGAGCACCAAGGTAAACAGCCATATACTGCAGCCACTCACCCAGTCCTTTTGTCGTCAAACATCAGTTCGTAGGCAAAACTCTTGCACGGGGCGGGTCGTCGGAAGTCGCCGTGGTTTCATTCAGACAGTCCCTGGAGCAGTGCCTTGGAGCCTCTCCCCCCAAAAAAACATGTGCACGCAGTTTGGTTCCTGAAGCGGGAGTTTTGACTACAAATTATTTTGCGTCATCATTGTTTACAACCAGTAAAAGGGTCGATACCACAATCACCACACTGCAGGTCATGTTATCTTTTCTAAGTGCTGTCGTATTGCAGAAGGCGTGGACGCTGAGCTCACTGTTTGCTCGTTGTTTGTCTCACCTAGAGCCATCATATGGGAATACATACGATGTTCCTGATTGGTCAGCGTCAATCGAGATCGGGCCAGACAGCACAAGTCTGACTCAAGACTCAAGATTCCAATTATCGCCAGAACACTCCCCAGGTGAGTTTTGAAACATTAGCGCGACTGCCAGCGGTTGGTTTTGGGATTAGAGCGGGTTAGAAGACTATAGAGGGAGGATCATAATTATATTTTGAGATGAACTTCCTTGGATGTTGGCTTCAATGCTACGGATGGAGATGTTTTTAGTCATCGGTTCTATACTGAGGTTTTTAGATGGATACAATTTGAGATGCCATACTCAAGTCCCTCTCTCTCTCTCTCTCTCTCTCTCTCTCTCTTCTCCTTTGATGTCACAGAGTACGACCCAACGGGCGACATTATCGAGGTGAGTTCGGCCTTTAAAGTCACATTTCTGCTAACAAACGCAGCATGCATTTTTCATTGTCAGGAATACCCACCATTTGTTTTTGTTCTGATTTAAAACATTTCAACTATTGGCAGTTAACACGGGTGCAAATATTGAAATTTCAAGAACAAAGTACAACCAGGCTCATTCCTGTGTTGCTTTTTCCCCAGATGGCATATCAATATGTCCTAGACAAGGGGTTCCAGAGCAATGAAACATGCACAGGCTCGTACTCCCACTCAAGTCCAGGGAGCCGATGGAGTGACACTTCCTCAGGTAAATGCTGTGAAGACGATTGGTCAGATTGGCCAGATGGGCGTATTCCTCTTGATCAATTCTCTCACACGATTGGCTGAATGGAGCGCTTTACAATTCCTCATCGTGAAATCCCTCACGTGTGTAAACACACTTTGGCAAATAAAAAAGAGGATTCTGATTCGGATCTTAATGAAAATCATTTGAGTTCAACTATTTTAATGGTCAAAAAACGATACGACCGGTGAGCAAAAGATTGAATTAAATCTATGCACCACAGGGAGAAAAAATGATTTGTTAAACAAAATGAGAAGCTGTGGTCGTCACCATCATGCAAATTGATATGTTACTTTCCCCTTTAGCTGCATGTTATTAGAACAGTAGCGACTGTGTATGCAAAATGTATGTGTCCTCCTGTGATGAACTTGCAAGGACTTAGGCTACATCATGCATCTCAGTCCTCCATTACATTTAGTTTGCCTTATCATCAGACCTCTCAAGACATCCTCCATATAACGTAACAATAAAGTATTTATCAACCTGCAAACTTGATTGTAAAGTACTTCCAAGGACAGCCGGAGTTCAGAGTGCAGAGTATCCCCGAAGCAGCTTGCATGTGAATCTCGCACTCCTCCTGACCGAGTTCTTGTCTGTGTTTGTATTGCAGCAGACGAACTAGATCTGCCGCTGTACACAGACCTGGGATCAGGGCCCCCGGGAGTCCCGGCGAGTTTGGACGACCTCTGGAACAACAGCAGCACAGACAGCTGGAACACATACGACGACAACAGCTTCCTGAGAGAGAGAGACTACTCTACGACTACTACACTGTTGTCATGGTGACCCCCCCCCCCCTTCCAAAACCTATCACGGCAATCTTGGATCTTTTTTTTTAAGCTATACTACATCATCAACCTGACACATGTCCCCCTTCGTTGCCATCAGACTTGCCTGTTGCAGTTTGGAGAGCTGTCTTCATCATCTCAGCTAATCCTCAGGTTCTGAAGAGCACAGTGACTTTATTACAATATGTGAAATCACATTATCTCACCCCCCCCCCCACACACCATGTACCGGCCTTAGGGTGCTTTTGACAGCCGATCTGTTTTTACATGAAGTTGTGGCGAGCATTAGCCCCCCCCCCCCCATGCCATAGAGATGTTTCCGTTATTTCTTCATCGCATAATGCACTGAAATTATCAGGATCTGACTTGCATATCTGGTGACAGTTCTTCATGTTGTGGCTGGGATGTTCTTTCAGGTATTGTTGTAAAAAGTTGTATATACCATAATGTTTGTTGTAAAGCGTGTGTTTATTTTCTACAAAATAAAAACAATTGTTTAAAAAAGGGAGTTTGTCATTAGTCTGTGATTCCATGTTTAACCCTTTCACTACCACACTAAAAAAGGTTAACACTTTCACTACCACACTACAGAAGGTTAACCTGACCTCCCTCACACGCTAACCAATGTGATATGAGTTGCCTTTGCCAATTGTTACCGGTTGGGATCTTTTGCTGCACAGTTCCAGTGAAAAGTGTGGGAGGCTGAGGGAACAATATTATTCTCTGAAGATAGTGTGTGAAACTCTTCCGGGACAAACACCAAAGCACCAAAGATGAAGAGGAGGACAAGCTTTGTGTAACATGTTAAACTGAAGAGATGTCTGAATTCTTTGGGCATCTGTCAGTTTCCCTCGACACCTTGGTTTTTATGGGTCGTGACCCAAAAATGGCAGCATTTCAATGAGCCTGCGAGAAGTAGGTACACGCGTGCATGTGCCAGAAAGATTGTGAAGCACAGTAGAGGAAGTAAGAGTCTGCACACTTGTTTGTTGCTCTCAAAGTGTATTAAACCCTTTCAGAATTTTGAGAAGTGAACATTCTAATGATGATTTACCAATGGCAGTGGTGCATGGCCATCGAAAGCTAGGGAGTTCTAGAATTCTGGGAGAACAGAATAAGTTACAAATAAGAGCGTTAATTGATTACTATCGCAAATGTTGACATTTCAAGGCTGAAGAAACAATGTTACCATGCTATGACGAAGCACACCGACAGTTTGTCAGAGGGAGATATCCATCACTTCTTCAAGAGATAAAATGTATATTGGGTGTCTCAAGTTTTCAAATGTGTTGTTGTAATTACATTTCATATTTATTCCATTTGAAGGACCTGTACATCCAATATTTCTCTTTTTAGGATGCGATCAAGAGGAGTTTATAATCTTAGAAATTAAGACGTTCCCATCTGAAAACCTTTAAACAGTTTTACACATTAATTTAGTTTCACAGTTATTGAGAATAAATGGGTTTGAATATGGCCACCAGTGATGTCATCTCGCACATGTTGTGTTAATTACAGCTCCATGAACTAATGTAGACGAACAAATAGCACCTTGTCTTGGCCATATTCAAACTCATTTACTCTCAATAACTGTCAAACTAATTAAAAACCTTTTAGAGATTTTTGATGTGCGTGAGATTATGTTCAAAATAAAATCAGCATTGTCTTTTGGTTAGGTTTTCTTTTTAAATGTCTTCAACGCAAGAGCAGTGTGCGGGCGGGTATGTCTTAATTTAGCGGGTATGTCTTAAAGATATTTATTACATTTGACAGATGTAGGCTATAGGACAGCAGAAAACAAGTAAATGAACATTAAAATACGTATAATGTGAGTGATCAGAATAACTACGGCAATATATAATTTGATTTACTCTAAAAAATGGTTATGATTTCTCACATTGGAGCAAGGAGTGTGCTTTTTATGGGGTGACTGATAATATCTCTGTCCACAGTCATAAATCATATGGTATGATACAGTACATCTAGCTGCTGTAAAGTAACCACATTTGTAGAATAAGAGACATACACTAATGCATGAGCACAGCACACACACACACACACACGCACACACAGTCTACGTCACCTAGACAGGTTTTCTCACAAATGAGCTGAAAGGAATTCTCAATTTGTCCCTAATTATCAGCCTCAATGATAGGTTTGAATGAAAATGTGCAAAAAATATGAGTTGACATGTAATCTTTTTCAAATAGTATTTTTATTTAATTTAATATTTACACTGAAGTCATGCTCTAGATATCATTCAATTGAAATACCTCCCAAAACAAAGGAATTAACTCACAACACGCATTATAATCATATGAACAATGAGTTATTATACTTCATCATTATATATATAATTTTTCTAAAATTATAAAATATAAAAAATAAAAACAAATAAATGTAAAAAAGATTAAAAACAGGGTACAAACAAAACAAACAAACAAAAGAGGCAACTTACAGTAACAACTTTATACATTACTGTAATGTACTGATAAGATAGGAATACATACATGACAACAAGCATGAACCCGTGCAGACCCATGGCACTGTCTGCGCCCGACAAAACGATAGGTTATGACTATAACCAAGTTCTGTTAATAGTGGTGACGCTCGGCGTCACTCATGCACTGTCCTCGCACACGTGCACGCGCACTGAATAAAGACCACAATGTACTGTTGACGCAGTCCTCGCCGGCCCGGCTCAGGGCAGGTTCGACGAACATCCTCTGTCAAAGAATGACGTTGTAGTCAAGAGTGTTTAAAACATGTTATAGTCACAGCACGTTCAACAGTGTAGCATTAAGCTAACGGCCGCTCTCGGCCGATAGCAGCAAGCTAATGTTACCTAGCCTAGTGACACAACAGGCTTGATAAACACAGCGAGCTAGCACCGCAGCTAACAGCTGACTGGCTAACACAGTAGGCCACAACTAGCACGCAAGCTAAGCAGCTATCACCTGAACTTGTACACAATGATATAACAAGCCACACTCAGACATACCGCCGTTCTGAAACCCTCCTCACTGTTTAAGAGAGAAGAGAAACGAGATGTTAACACAGTTTACAACGGTGATTTTACCAACATCCGACGGAGCCAGCACAAGTCCCATCTGGGCCGTAGCTGACTTCAAATTTCAAGTTTCTTTAATAGTTGTCATACAGAAGTACAGAATACTTTCATACAAAATGCTTCTTACTGTTACGCTCCAGAGACTGTGCTAGACAAGATAGTATCAAATAACATAGTATAGCATGTAATTTAGAAGAAGAATGAAGAAAATGAGGTCACAGTGTTCGGTATAGACATATGTACAATGTTCTGAGTTACCATATAATATACAATACCATGCAGTGTACTAATGTACAGTACTATATAGTGCAAAGCAGAAATGGGATGAGGTACAATTTACAGTAAGGTGTACGAGTTGTAGTGCAATCCTTCATCAATAAATATAAAGTGTGGGGAGTGGGTGCTACAGTGTGTTTGTTTAAAGTGGGTGTGTGCTATAAAGTGTGTGGAGTGGGTGCTACAGTGTGTTTGTTTAAAGTGAGTGTGTGCGTGTGGATGTGTGTGCTATGTGCGTTTGGTGGTTGTTGTTGTGTAGTGTTCATTGTTCGTTTAGCAGCCTGATGGCCTGGGGATAGAAGCTTCTTCTGAGTCTTTCTGTGCTCGCCTTGAGACTCCGGTATCGCTTGCCTGACCGCAGCAGTTCAAAGAGGCAGTTGTTCGGGTGACTGGAGTCTTTAATGATTCTCTTAGCCTTGCCCTTGCAACGCTTGTTGTAAATGTTCTGGAGGGTGGGGAGCCCCCCTCCAATTGTGCGTTCGGCTGAACGTGTCACTCTTTGTAGTCTGCTTCGGTCTTGTGCAGTGCTATTCCCAAACCAGGAGGTGATGTTGCCGGTCAAGATGCTCTCTATTGTACATGAGTAGAAGTTCTTAAGGATCTTCTGACTGACTTGGAACTTCCTTAGGCGCCTGAGGAAGTAGAGGCGTTGTCGTGCCTTCTTCACAACACTGTCAATGTGTGTGGTCCATGTCAAGTCCTCGGATATGTAGGCTCCGAGGTACTTGAAGCTGTTGACTCTCTCAACCGGTGCCCCGTCGATGCTGAGGGGGCTGTAGTCCTTGACCCCCGACCTCCTGAAGTCCACAATCATCTCCTTTGTTTTGCTGACGTTCAGGGAGAGGCTGTTTTCCTGGCACCATCCCGCCAGGACCTTGACCTCTTCCAGGTAGGCCCTCTCGTCGTTGGCAGAGATCAGGCCCACCACCACTGTGTCGTCAGCAAATTTGATGATTGTATTGCTACTCCGCTGAGCCACACAGTCGTGTGTGTACAGGGAGTAGAGGAGGGGACTCAGAACACAGCCCTGGGGGGCCCCTATGTTGAGGGTGATGGATGAGGAGGTGCAGTTGCCTGCTCTCACCACCTGGGGTCTGCCAGTCAGGAAGTCCAAGACCCACTGGCAGAGGTCATAGTTCAAGCCCAGGTCCCTGAGCTTGGCTATGAGTATGGAGGGGACTATGGTATTGAATGCCGAGCTGTAGTCGATGAATAGCATTCTCACATAGTTCCCCTGCCTCTTGTCCAGGTGTGATGCTGCTGTGTGCAGCACATGGGCTATGGCGTCCTCCGTGGACCTGTTGGGGCGGTATGCAAATTGCAGGGGGTCCATGTTGATGGGGAGGGAGGAGCAGATGTAGCCCTTTACTAGCTTCTCAAAGCACTTCATGGCTATGGAGGTGAGAGCTACAGGGCGGTAGTCGTTGAGGCAAGCAGGCTTGGATTTTTTGGGTACAGGGATAATAGTGGACTTCTTCAGGCAGGTGGGGATGACAGCCTGTTCTAAGGACAGGTTAAATATGTCAGTGAATACTGGGGCCAGTTGGTCGGCACAGACTTTTAGGACGCGGCCGGGGATGCCGTCCGGACCTGCTGCCTTCCTGATATTCACTTTTTTAAAGGTCCGCCTCACCTCATGCTCTGTTACCCTGAACACTGCGCCTCCATCAGCAGCCGACCCCCCCCCCCCATTGCCGAGGCTTGTGAGCTGGTGTTGTTATTACCAGCATCAAACCTCGCATAGAAGGTATTGAGGTCATTTGCTAAGGAGATGTCACTGTTCAGTTTGAGGGAGGCGCCTTTGTAGTCTGTCATCGTTTTGAGCCCCTGCCACATAGCTCTAGAGTCAGCTTGTTCAAACTGGAGTTCAATTTTATCCCTGTAGCGCCGTTTGGCCTCTGACACTGTCCTCCTTACGTTGTATCGCGCCACCTTGTGGTCATTCATGTTGCCTGCCACTAGGCCGTCGTTGTATGCTTTGGTGCGCTCTCTCAGAGCTTCACGGACGGATTTGTCTACCCAGGGTTTTTGATTTGGGTAAACTCTCATTTTGGTAGTGGGGATTGTTTCTTCCACCAAAGTACAAACATAGTCCAGCACTGTCTCCGTGTAGACATTAATGTTATCTGTGTCGCGGAACACATTCCAGTCTGTGCAGTCAAACGCAGCCTGGAGCGTCTCCTCTGACGTCAAATCCCATTTCTGCACCTCTCGCGAGACTACAGGAGTACTTTTGATTCTCTGTTTGTACATTGGTGAAAGAAAAATGGACGCGTGATCTGATTTACCAAAGCCACTATCAGAATGAGCCTTGTAGCCACCTTTAAATTGCGTGTAACAGTGATCTAGGATGTTACCGCCTCTGGTGTTGCAAGTCACATGCTGATAGAAGTCTGGTAATACCTTTCTCAGATTGGCGCTATTGAAATCACCCAGCACCAAAATGGCGGCGTTAACGTTCGCCGCTTGTATTCTATTTACCTCGTCGTGGAGTCTGGAGAGCACGACGTTGTTACTGGCTTGCGGTGGAATATACACTCCGACCAGGATGATCGCCGTTAACTCCCTCGGGAGGAAGAAAGGACGACACTTGGTTATGGTTATATATTCCAGGTCTGGGCAGCAGTGGTTGGATAATTCCTTCACGTTAGTTGGATCGCTCCAATTGTTGTTAAACATGAAGGCAATACCTCCTCCACGTTGTTTACCGGACTCTGCTGTACGATCCTTGCGGTGGATAAAGAAGTGTTCGGCCGGTTGGATAGCGTGGTCTGGAACGTCCGGCGCCAGCCACGTCTCGGTGAAGCAGAGAACGTTGCAGTCTCTGACGTCTCTTTGGTATTGAATCCTTGCTCGGATGTCGTCCAGTTTATTGTCAATTGATTGTACATTGGCTAGCAATATACTGGGTAATATACTTGAACACTGATCTTCCGCTAACGAACAGCCATGCCCATATTTCCTCGTGAGGGTATACTCTCATTTGTATATGAAAGACGGGGCCTACACGGTGACAGAGAAAAATCCACTCTTCCAGAGAACACAGGGAGCACCAGTGTTACTGGTCGTGGCCCACTAGTTGACTATAATGGGCTTCAGACCAAGGTCCTCCGCCGTCGCCTAAGAGGCTGAACAAGGACCCTAATCTGGGGCCGGTTTTCGTAAACATTGTCAGCTAGCCCCCATAGCACTAACAGACAAGTGAAGCTCGCAAGCAAACATTACTCACCAACCTGGAACCCACCGCTTCTCACAACAGCGGCGCGTCCTACAGTCCAGCTGTATCGCTGGAGGGTTTCACCCCAACCAGCCGCAGCAAGGAAGACTGTAGTTGGGAGGCATGTAGCGGCGTGCTCCCAATACGAAAACCGGTGGAGGTTTTTAGAATGATCACCATCTTCCAGACACTCCAGTGACGAAGACAATATCGCCGTATTTTCTCGAAAATAGTGAGAGAGAAAATAAAGATATGATGTCAACGTATCTCTTGTTTTCCAACTCTTCTCCTACCATCACATCACATCAAGTGGGGATCTACCGAGGCACTACCTTGTGGTGAAAGCGAGAAGGAGGCGAGTATGTGGCCCCACCCCTGCTTATGTAGGTAAGCTGATAGGGGTGTGGTCAGACAAATATTGGGATATAAAGGTACATTGTGGTCTTTATTCAGTGCGCGTGCACGTGTGCGAAGACAGTGCATGAGTGACGCCGAGCGGAGCCACTATGAATACAGAACATCCCAGAGCGTCTGTGACTGAGTGAGTGAGTCCTGTTTGCTATTGTTATGGTAATTGAGGTGTCCTATTCTAGTAGATGCAGATAAATAAAGATCTGGTTTTGTATTAAAGGTTGTCTCATTGTCAACGTTTATTTTCAGCTGAGGTACAGATCCCACAGAGCACACAATGGCAGTCTGGGGGAGTCGCACAAATGGATTGGAGTAAGGCACAGGGAGAATGGGGACAGGAAATGGGAGTACAGTCAGGAACATATCTCAACTGGAATGAAACTACATGGTTAACTTTGGTAAATGCTGACATGGCAGAGACCAGAAACCTGACATTGCAGATAAAAGGAAAGAGATGGTGATTATCAATGGTGATATTAACACTTTGACTGCCGGGACCCGTCTTTAGACGTCTTTGCTGGCCATGCTAAAGTTGCCGGAGGACGCGTTACGTCGTCCTTATATCAATATTTCAAAAATCTGCGATCGGATTCATATGTCCCCTCCGCTGGCCTGAGATCCACCAGCAGGACCCACTGAGCTCTCTGGCGGTTCAGGAGCGCCATCTGGTGGCCGATCGGCGCAATCGCCAAACAGGATGTTGAATAGAGGTTGTCCTAGACGACCGTAGTACTTCCGGGCGCTCGCTATAGGTCATGGGACTCTGGCTCGTCACGCTACACGGTGATCGATTGGCAATAACGCGATAAACAACATGATTTGGACGTATATACCATTATACAAGCTGGAGATGGACCGGGTAAAAATATATCCCATAATGATAAGATTTCTACTCGACGATGATCGCCCAACGGCGCGCGGAGACTGGGGTGAGTTTCAGCGTGTAACGTTACCGTCTTCGATACTAACTGCTATTATCAACATTTGACCCACATTAGATGATTGGTATAACGCTGCCCACGGAATTATAAACGCCCCCTCGCCCATCCGGTCAACATCAGATGACGTGTAGTAACTTCTAGAAGTACGTCTAGTTGGAATTTTTTATATCGCGCTGATTGCCATCAAACTGTATTTCATCATCAATATAATGCATTTGGGGCTATAGATCACGTTCTGGAGAAAGCTGCAGAAAGAGATGAAAACATACTTATACATTAGACCATACTTTACTATGAATATGTGAATGAAAAAGTTTAACGTTGCTACACAATGAACAATACATATAGGACTTTGAATGGGCCCTAATAATGGCAATGTAGCAATAGAATTTAAAAAGTTATAGCCCTGCAAAGAAGGGGACTTTCTCCATAGACAAATAGCGCTGGCAATCTATGGTATATCATGAATTTAACCTTAGGCAGCCAAAGTGTTAAAACAGCCGAACATTCAATTGCAGCACCCTGTACACGTTTCCCACAAACCAGCACAGAGCCAATGTCAGAGTTGGGTTTACTTGAGTACATAATCTTCCAAACATTATGGGTATCAATATATATTATGATACATGGATATACTGTACACTGTAAGAAAAAAACCTGCAAGAAAACGGTAAATGTCTGGCATCAATGGTTGCCAAATACTTACTGTCAAATCAAATACATTTACAGATTACAACCTTTATTTAATGGTTAATATTTTGATAAAAGGTCATTTACTGTATTTTTATAGCATTTACACTTAAAGTAGAAAAACAAAAGTAATCTGTAAAATAATACAGTGAATTTCCTGTGAAAAAACATAAATGTTTTACAGTGTAGATAATATTCTATTACACCATGTAGAGGGCCCGGTGGCGGTCCTATCGAACCGCGGGAACAAGGTGCTAAACGTAATATGAGTTCTAGGTACAATGGGCCTCATTCACCAATACTATCTTATTATTTTTCTTATATCTTTTCTTAACCGTCTAAGAGAAAAATAAGAAAAGCCACCGCCGCATTCATCAACCCGTTCTTAACGTCCAAATATGTTCTTACCCTGGTGTGTTGAATGATGCGCTCAATTCATTTGCATACAGACACTCCCCGCCTGCTCCTTATAAGGCAAATGAGGCGTGTGCAAAACATGGTTCTGCATGAGCTGATCGACATATAACAGGTAGTGCTGGAGTGCTTTGCGACGGATCAAAATGAGATCAGAATCAAATATATTGTCATCATACAGCACCTATAGCTATAATAGTGGAATAGACTGTACCTCTTAACCTGCTGCAACGTCCCGCATGTGGGACGTTTTTAGGACGATTTGCCCACCGGCACTTTGGCTACCCCTAGTGGCTCGGGTGTGCATATTTTGTAATACAATAGATATATCGAATTGAAGGCTTATTTGTTGCCTGTCGATAGCGACAAAATCCAACAAAATCCGCCGGTATTTGAGGCTTGTGCAAAGTACACGGTATTGCGCAAAATACCACTCCCGACTCTTGGGGTTCTAGTTCCGATCTCGAAAATTATTGTGGAGGGTTGTAGCCAATGAGTGTGGCTTTCCAATGATATCCCACGTGGGGATGTATGAATCAGGGATCTAGGTGAAAAACTAATGAGCGAAAACAGGAAGAGAAAAACAGCCGAATGAATTGAAGTCTATGAGAAAACTGAGTTTTTCATTGTACACAGTTTACCAAAATCACTCCTAATCACTCATTTCTGAATGGATCTTTATGAAATCTGGACATGTACTACATAAGGCTTCAGGCTATGGATCTCGGAAGTTTTTTAAGCCTCCAGCCATTCTGGGGAAATACTACTTCTGGAATACTAAATACTACAGAAAAAAGTTTTTATACAACTCAAGTTCCGACCTATGTTACTATATTTCATTAGCACTAAAAGTGAATTTTCTTTCTGGAATCAGAAACTTCAGAATGTCATCTTTCAAAAGAGACCAGGCTCATGCATGTGCTATAAGTATAAAAAATAAAAAGTATGCAGTCCTCAAAAACTAAAAAACTAAAATGGCGAATTTTGGGGGCGCAGCTTAAGAGGATGTATTAATATTCCATATTTATACCGTCTAGTTGCGCGCTCCTGGCCAATCGCGCAGTAGGTTGAGAAATACCCGACCTGTCATCTACCTCTCTGAAAGGTCCCTGTGGCTAAAACCCATAGTTCACTCAGAACTTGTAGGTGTGGAGGCACAGGATTTGACCGGTGTGTGTTGTGTCTGAGTTGAGGCTCCAGAGTATTGCATACATCCAGGGGTGCGTTGGTGATTTCAAAGCTGGTTGCACTGTTTTAATGATGCCACGTGCACGCGCGCTCCCGCGCATACATGTTCCCTTGCGTGCGCACAGACTAAAGACAGTGCCTAATTGCCTCTAGGAATGGAATGTAAGGTCGCTTTCACACAGGGGCTGTTTGGTCCCGACTTTCGGACCAGAATTCGATAGTCCGGTTATTCGGGTCTGTGTGAATGCGCGTCGAACTCGGTCCGCGGACCAAGCAGGCGAACTCTAGTCCGCCTGAAAACGTAGGTCTCGGTTCGGCTTCATCGAACCAAACGCGAACCAAATATAGGAAGTGATTATTATTACCACTGCTCGCAGCACTCACTGCAAAACAAGCACACTGCATCTAATCTATCTATCTATCTATCTATCTATCTATCTATCTATCTATCTATCTATCTATCTATCTATCTATCTATCTATCTATCTATCTATCTATCTATCTATCTATCTATCTATATATCTGTGCATCTTGGGAAGAAGGAAGAAAAAACGCGGCTTATTATTATTACTGAGGCGCGGTTATATTATTAATAAAACAGCTACTTGTGGGCACTCATAAAAACACTGTGGTCTACAAGTTGTTTAGCGAGAGGATGGTGGTAATGTGCTTCAATAGAACAATGGATCAATGCCATGTCAAAACTCGGCTCCGCTGATCTGGAGGGCTCCGCAGTCCACACACAGACACACACACACGCGCGCGCACACACACGGGATCGCAGCCACACACACATTTCCACTGTCCAATAGACAAGCGCCCTTTTCGACCGCGTGACATTGTTCAGAAGGTCTCGGTCCGCCTCACAGATATCTGTGTGAACGCAGGCGAACCAAATGAAGAATGCAACAATGTTGCAACTTCACCCCCAGAACCGCACCGAGTCCACCAAAACTATATGTGAAAGCGACCTTACATTTCATTCACAAGTTTTGTGTGAATGTATCTGAGAACATATCTGAACACACCTGACGACCTGAGCTATTGTTATGCAAAGTAGCCAGGTGGGTATGTAGCAGGGTGGATTATCCCTGCTTAGTGGGAACGGGTGGGCACAATCACTGGGTAGCGAGACACAGTAGAGCTCTGTCTGACTGCACCTCCGTCTTTGAGTCTGGAGCTTCAACTGGAGGCTGGCAGTTGGAGTGGATGGGGCCCGGGATTTACCAACCTGGTCTGGTACTCTGGTCTTCCTCCCCTGCAGCAGGGCGGTCAACAGTACTCCCCAACACGCTCCCACGTTCCCCAATTGCTCCTTTAACCCTCCCACACCTAGTGACTGAATTGTAAATAAATACCCTGGGTTCCCCCTGCAAGCAGTACCCTCCCTCAGTGACACTAGAGACCTTACAATAAAAAGGGAAAGGTGGAATAGGAAGGGGTTGATCATATATACGTTACCCACACCAAAAGAGTTAATGCTGGGGCACAGGAATGGACACACACACAGAACCCCAATTAAGTCTTTACTGTTATTTGGTACTGTTCAGTTACAAGGATGAATAGGGGTGCTCTAATGGACTGTAGTCCTACTATAGCTCCATGTGTACTCAATACCTTATAGACACGTATATTATGCACCCACCTCTGGGTTAGCATCAGGAATAATATACTTCAATGTGTTTGTCTCATCACCCACGTCTGGGTCAGTACCATGTCTAATACCTCTAGCAGGCTTTAATTATATGGTGAGAATAATACCTCTCAGGGCTTTACTTATGATGCACCAGGTCTGTAACCTCCCCACAGGTAAAGGGTTAATTAAATGGGAATTTATTATTAAAGAACCACACGTTATTACACTTAAAGGAAACCAAAAATGTGGGCCCACTTTACCAGAACAAAAGTCCTATGCTAATGCCGGCATGTAATGTTTGGGGTACCCCTTATGAACTGTAGTTAGCAACCATTAGCTTCGCCCGCAGGCTGCACCACATTGTGTACTGTGTAATAGATCCGGAGCATTGATGCTCGATTGTACTCAACCAAAATGGCGGCCGCGCCGCACCACCACCGTCCGGGTGGCAAGATGGCGTCGAACGCTCTCGTCGCGGGTGCTAGCAAGCGGGGCTGGAGCAGGGGCAGTAGTGAGCTGAGAGCGTGTGCTGGGTGTTGGCGACCTCTGCCGGTCGGGACAACCTCCCGTGTTGGCCTGAAGACAGCCGGTGCAGAACGGTTGTAGACAGCCGGTGCAGAGTCGACGCGCACCCCTAAACTTGCCCTCACTCACACTGAAGCTACACTCTGGGTCCCAAACAGCCCACCTGCTACACGGTTATACTGTGGCGCAACGTGGTTGACTATACCACCGTTAGCAGCATGCTAATTATACCGTTGTAGTGGGCACTTACATGGGCACTTACCTGGACGGGACATAATCCACCTACACTGTCACTTTAAGGACACGGGGCATCCGGGGTATCTAGAGCGGCCATATTAACGCTTCACTTGGTTTGTTGTGGTATCCATGGTTATGCTATTAAATGATGCACACTGATGTGTGGTCAAAGAAACTTCACTCTCTTTGGTCGTGATTTCCCGTCTCCTACATTGGTGAACCTGACGTTCTTGGACGCTTTCAAGGACGATTGAACAATGGAAGAGGCAGTCGCGCTGAAGTTTATGCAAGCAGCAGTCGCGCTGAAATTGCCAGAGTTCTGGGAAACGCAAGCTACTGCATGGTTTGTGCAGGCGGAGGCGCAGTTTGCAATAAAGAAAATAACGGAGGATGACACTAAGTACTATCACGTTGTCGCTGTGCTGGGGACTAACACGGCAGCCAGAGTGGTGAGTCTACTCACAAACCCTCCGGCGCATGACAAATATGGCACGCTGAAGGCACACTTGTTGAAGTGTTTTGAACTGTCTGAGGTGGAACGAGCTAACCGGCTGTTTTCATTGCAAGGTCTGGGCGACAGTAAACCGTCTGAGCTTATGGATAGGATGCTGGCGTTGATGGGAGAGCATGAGCCCAACCATTTTCTCTTCCGACAGCTGTTCTTGCGCCAGTTACCGGCTCAGGTAAGGGCCGCCTTGGCAAACACAACAATAAATGACTGCCGTATGTTAGCCGCGGAGGCGGATAAGTTCTTTTTGGCCAGCCAGCAGCAACACTGTACGGCCGTGTTCTACCATGACCAACCCTCTTCCTCTCACCATGGGGATTATACCGTCGCTGCTGCGGTGGCAGCCCCTCGCCAGCGAGGGAGAGACACTGGCTGGTGTTTCTTTCACACCAAGTATGGAGCCAGGGCTAACCAATGCCGTCCCCCATGTACTTACAAGGGGCCGGGAAACGCCCGGGCCGGCGCTCAACAGTGGCCATGAGCGTTGGTGGGGCCGGCAGGCTACTGTTTATTCGGGACAACATCTCAGGCAGGCGTTTCATGTGCGACACAGGGGCACAGAGAAGCGTGCTGCCTGCGTCAAGGGTGGACACCCTGGCCGACGGGCATGGGCTCCCTATGGAAGCTGCCAATGGTACTACGATCCGCACATATGGCACTAGACTAGTGGAGTTGTGTTTTGGTGAGCGGCGGTTTAGCTGGAACTTCATTACTGCTGATGTGTCTGTGCCCCTGCTGGGTGCTGATTTTCTGTGTGCCTATGGATTGTTGGTGGATGTCAGGAACAATCGATTGATCGACGCCACCACCTTTTGTTCATTTGAATGTACTGTCGGGGCAGCGCCTCCTGTGGGTTTGTCTAACATGTTGTCTGTTACAGATGAGTTTCACCAGCTGCTAGCCGAGTTCCCTGTCCTTACCCAGCCCACTTTCTCGTCCTCCACCAGTAAGCACGGTGTGGAGCATCACATCGCTACGGCAGGTGCGCCAGTCTACTCCCGGGCTCGGCGCCTAGATCCTGCCAAGCTGGCCGTGGCCAAGGCAGAGTTTTCCAACATGGAGAACCTGGGTATTATCCGTCGTTCTGACAGCCCATGGGCCTCACCCCTTCACATTGTCCCCAAGGCTGCCGGCGGGTGGCGCCCGTGTGGCGATTACCGCCGCCTTAACGAGGTAACCACACCGGACCGATACCCGGTTCCACATATTCAGGATTTTTCCACCCACCTGGCCCGGAAGCTCATATTTTCAAAAATAGATTTAGTTCGAGGTTACCACCAGGTGCCAGTCCACCCAGCGGACATCCCTAAGACGGCGGTGATTACTCCCTTTGGTTTGTTTGAGTTCTTGCGCATGCCATTTGGGCTTAAAAACGCAGCACAGACATTCCAGCGCTTGATGGACTCTGTGTTACGGGACCTGCCTTTTTTGTTTGTCTACCTAGATGACATCTTAGTCGCCAGTACCACCAAGGCAGAGCACTTGTCCCATCTCAGGACCCTTTTCCACCGACTCAGTCAGCATGGGCTCATAATTAACCCAGCTAAATGTCAGTTTGGGCTGTCTAGGATCGATTTCCTCGGGCACCACGTCACCAAAGATGGGGCAGTTCCCCTCCCATCTAAGGTTGACGCCATAGCAAATTTTCCACTGCCACCCACCATCAAGGCTCTGCAAGAGTTCCTTGGCATGGTAAATTTTTACCATCGGTTTGTCCCCCGGGCTGCTCAGCTAATGCGACCTCTTTACGAGGCTCTCAGGGGTAAAATCGCCAAACATGTGGTGGACTGGACGGACGAGAGACGCAAGGCGTTTGTCGATACTAAAACCGCCCTGGCCAATGCAACCAGGCTGGCACACCCACTTCCCAACGCCCCTGTTGCCATCACCACTGATGCTTCAGACTATGCTGTTGGAGCGGTATACGAGCAGTGGGTGACAGTGCATGTGAGCGGATCGGAGCGTGAGCGGCGCGGGGCGCGGAGCGGCCGGTTTTGACGTGAGCGAGGAGTGGGTTTTAAAATGAGTCGGCGCGACGTCCGGAGCGAGAGTTCTCCTCCGCTCCAATCCACTCCAGGCCGCTCACAGTGGTTTAACACTGTTGATGTAATATATACATGCAGTACAATGTCAAAGCAACAGATGGCGATGTACAAACATGAAGGCCATTTTCAACCAATGAGAAGGGTTCAGGCTTCGTCACTGTAGAGACGCCCACCATAGATATCTATGACGCCCACACTCACTCTCCTGTTAGAAAAGGTATCGACGCCATTGTTGTTGACGTTAGCTTACATGCTAACGTTAATGGCAGCGACCATAGCATTGTGGCTCGGCTAGCCTATCATCGCTTAATAGAACTAGTGAATGGATAAACAACGTTATTTAACATTGCAGAATGGCTACAATTACAATGCGGCTCAATACAAACAATTGTTAAGGGGCCCAGGGGGTGTAGACTGTTGTAGTTTGAGCTCATTTACACCATGCTCCAAAAAAGAAAAAGAAAAACTGCCGAGCGATCTGGCGCGGGGAGCGGGGAGCGCTCGATTCAAGGTGAGTGGGGAGCGAGCGGAGAGCGACTTGGGGGCGGGGTCAACATGAGCGATTAGCGGAGCGGACCAAGCTTTAAAGAGCGAAGAGCGGATTTCTCGGCCGCGCCGATCCGCTCACGTGGTCTGGTGGGTGAGTGGGGCTTGGCAGCCACTGGCGTTTTTTAGCCGACAGCTTCGTCCTAATGAGTGCAAATATAGCACTTTTGATAGGGAGCTCCTCGCCCTCTATCTGGCCGTGCGGCATTTCCGTTCCCTGCTGGAGGCTCGTTCGTTCACAGCATTTGTAGACCACAAGCCACTCACTTTTGCTATGGCTAAAGTAAGTGAGCCATGGTCTGCCCGTCAGCAGAGGCACCTGTCATATATCTCAGAGTTTACCACGGATATTCAGCATGTCGCAGGCAGGGACAATCTAGTGGCAGACTGTCTCTCTCGGGCCTTGATCGGGGCCGTCCATGTTGGTTTGGATTATGCACGCATGGCCTCAGACCAGGTTTCCGACCTGGACGTTCAGGCCTACAGGACGGCCATCACAGCACTCAGGCTGGAGGATGTGGCATTTAATGAGGCTAACAGCACACTCCTGTGCGACGTTTCCACGGGGCGGCCGCGACCGGTGGTGCCCAGCAGTTGGAGACGTCATGTTTTTGACATCATACATGGTCTCTCTCACCCCGGTAACAGGGCGTCTCAAAAGCAGGTGGCAGCCAAGTTCATTTGGCACGGGCTGAAAAAGGATGTGAGCGGGTGGGTTAAGACCTGTGTGATGTGCCAGCGCGCCAAGGTACACCGCCACATTAAAGCTCCTTTGGCCCAGTTCTCCGTGCCCGAAAGGAGGTTTGACCACGTGAATGTGGACCTGGTGGGTCCATTACCCCCATCGCATGGTTTCACATACCTCCTCACGATGGTGGACAGAACCACTCGGTGGCCAGAGGCCGTTCCGCTGTCATCCACAACGTCCACTGATGTGGCTCGGGCGTTTATATATACGTGGGTGGCCCGGTTTGGTGCTCCGTCTGACCTTTCGTCGGACCGCGGACCTCAGTTCACCTCTGAGCTTTGGTCCGAGATTGCCAGAAACTTAGGCGTGAGACTGCACCGCACTACCGCTTATCACCCGCAGGCTAACGGTTTGTGTGAGCGGTTTCACCGGTCCATGAAGGCTTCTCTCCGAGCTACCCTTAGCGATGGTAGTTGGGTCGACAGGCTCCCGTGGGTCATGTTGGGTCTCAGGACCGCCCCCAAGGATGATCTCCAGTCATCGTCGGCTGAGCTGGTCTATGGCCAACCGCTGCGGGTCCCCGGGGAGTTTTTACCTGACACCACAGACCCCTGGTCTGCGACCCAGCAGCGCGTTTCAAACTTGGAGAACGCTAGGGCATTTGTGCCGGTCCCCACCTCGCAGCATGGTTTGCCACAGACTCGTGTTCCACCCGGCCTCCAGGCGACGGAATACGTGTTCATACGGCACGATGCCCACCGCGGGTCCTTTCAACCCCCCTACGATGGCCCGTTTCGGGTCCTACAGACGGGAAGTAAGACCTTCGTGGTGGACATTGGCGGTAAACCGGAACATGTCTCGGTGGACAGGCTTAAGCCAGCTCACTTGGATGTGGATCACCCCGTGGCACTCGCTCAGCCCCCGCGGCGGGGGCGACCTCCCCGTGTTAAACCTCGTCACCATAGGTCGCTTTTTGAAAATATGAGTCCCTCACCGCCCATTAGGCACCTTGCCCCTTGCCCTCCCCGCCACCGCAAGGCCCCAGGGGGTCCCACGGTAGCTCATATGCCGGCTCCAGTTGTTCGGAGCCGTTATGGTCGGGAGGTCCGTCTACCGACCCGTTTTGTGAGTTAGTAGGGTGAATTCTGGGGGGACATATGTAGTGGGCACTTACATGGGCACTTACCTGGACGGGACATAATCCACCTACACTGTCACTTTAAGGACACGGGGCATCCGGGGTATCTAGAGCGGCCATATTAACGCTTCACTTGGTTTGTTGTGGTATCCATGGTTATGCTATTAAATGATGCACACTGATGTGTGGTCAAAGAAACTTCACTCTCTTTGGTCGTGATTTCCCGTCTCCTACACCGTCACGCTGCTACTATAACCCGATATCTATGGATGTCAGTCCTGGGGCTCAGTGTCTCTTACTCACGCACTATCACGGATACTCCTATGATAACCCGTCGCTCGCTCCGGCGGGGCTCTCTGGTGGTTCTTTAACGGGGCTATTCCAAAGCACCTCCCGTTGTAGCTGCGACCGTTCACGGCTACCTCCCAAGCTGAAGAGCGCTTCCGGTCCTTCCCACCTCCAGGTGGTTCTCTCTTCCTCTTTGCCTGCCTCTCTCCCGTACACTCTCTGCCTGCCACCGCCCCCTGCTGGTACCGCCTACTAGTCACACAGGGAAAAGGATGGTGAATATGATCCAGAGATACTGTGTATAATCCATATTCCAGCCGATAGAAGAAAGAGACACCCGCGTCATTGTTCGTGAGAATATCAATGGAAACTAGTCAACATGTCTTTGTGCACAAAGGGGAGATAAAAGGCAAGTCAGCACTTCTGAATAATAGGCATATTTTCAGGGTGCTACAGGTAGTTGGCGAGTTGACGCATCAGTCGAGTGCAGCGCATTCCTGTGTGCACGTGCGAGCACATCCGTGCATGTGCGTGCGCGTGCTTCTGCTCACAGAGCCGGTTGCTCTGCGTGCAACACCGTCCTATGAGCAATGCACCCCTGCATACATCTAAAAGGACCGCTCTTGTCAATCTGAAATAGGTTAAGCAGCCACCCATCTGGCTCTGCAAATAGATCTAGACGATCTTTAAATATGCGTTCTATGCGTACGGCCTGGCCGGCCAGAGCATCTAACTGTTCTAACAGCAATATATAATCCATTTCAGAAGCAGAACGCACACAATAAGTTATAATAATAATAATAATAATAATATAATAATAATAATAATAATAATAATAATAATAATAATAATAATAATAATAATAATAATAATAATAATAATAATAATAATAAAAAGTTCTGGGTTTTTAAATAATAATAATAAACTTTATTTGTATAGCACCTTTCATACAGAAACTGCAGCTCAAAGTGCTTCACAACAGAAAAAGACAGGCATAAAATGAGCACATAAAGTGCAGACATATAAAATCACAGTTTTTCACATTAGGATCTAACATCCCAACAGGCCACCTTGTTTATGTTTTGATTCAGTTTTAAATAGACAATAATAAAAAGAGTAAGATAAAGTCATATTTGGGGGTAATTGACCAATGGTAGGCTTTAAAAAAAAAAAAATCTCTCATCTGGGTAAGAGTGCCCTCGACCACTCTTAGAATTTGGTCTTGCCTAAGAGAAAAGCAAAAATAAGAAATCATTGCTGAATCCCAGGTAAGAACAAAATAAGAAAAAATGCTAGTTAAGAACAAAACAAGAGGAAATCTGTTCTTATATGCTTCGTGAACGAGGCCCAATGATTACATTGTGAACTCAAGCACAGCGCGCCTTAGCTATGTTTCACCTGTTTCAAGTGAAACGGGCCCCACTCGCTGGCAGGGCCCTGGATTGACAAAGCAAACACACCCTGGATTGATGAAGCAAATGCACACACTGTGCCAATGTGGATAAATGATGCACGGTGGAAACACTTGAAAAGGCCCATCACCAACACAGAAAGCTGTTTACTGTCTTTCACCTTGTAGAAGAAACCTTGCTCCTGACACAAACCAAGACATGTAAACCTCCAGGGTCTAGTTGAGCTGAGTCCTGGTGAGTTTGGCACAGTGGCTACAGTAGCTTCCCGGCTTTTTTATTCTTCCTAAATTTACAATATAACATAAGGGGCCCGTATTTAATCTTGAAACAGATTACAGGCCCTCTGAACCTTAAGACCGCTTATGAACTCAAGCAGACTCTGAGCTATGCCAAACAACCAGGTCTGAGCTATGCCAAACAACCAGGTCTGAGCTATGCCAAACAACCAGGTCATGAGTCACCCTTCTGTGCCTGGCTTTACCATACTCTGACCACCAGAATTAAATCAAAGGTTATTATTACTTGTGTGAAACAATCAAACTGGTAGGATTAATCGTTTTTTGGGCAGCGGTGGCTTAATGGTTAGAGAAGCGGGTTTGTGAACGGAAGGTCGCAGGTTTGATCCCCGGGACCGGCAGGAAAAATCTGCCGCTGAAGTGCCCTTGAGCAAGGCACTTAACCCCCAACTGCTCCACTGCTCAGTGGCCAATGGTGTCAGACTGTGGTTGTACTGGGCAGCTCCCAGGTGTGAATGGAACTGTGTGAATGTGAAGCAGGGCGTTCCTGAAAAAGAGCATCTGTGCTCAGCGAACCTACCCTGGGTAAATAAAAATAAAAGAATTAAAAATAAAATAGTCCACGAATGTAGGGCTGAGAGTTCTATGTTCTAAGGTATACCGTCGCTGATGCGTTTTAAGGTATTTTAAAGGTTTTTCACAATATTGTTACTGTTGACAATTTACCGCTAACGACAGAAGAATTGCACAATGCGGCAGTATCATGAAGAATTTGTGATGGAAACTGAGATGAGAAAAGATACATTTGAATGAAGTAAGACTATGACAATTCTATTACAAGAAAAATACTTGAAGAATGATGTCATATCACATTGGAATTTGTAAACTGGCAGCACATCACCCCCACCCTCATACACCTTCACTGGCTTCCTGTAAAATCTTGTGTCACCTTCAAGGTCCTCCTGCTCACATATAATTCCATACACACCACTGCCCCTCAATACCTATCCAACCTTCTCCACACCTACACCCCTCCCGGAATCTCCGCTCCTCTGACACAGGCCTACTTATCATCCCACAAGCCAGGTTGCGGACCTTCGGGGACAGGGCTTTTAGCATCACTGCCCCCACCCTTTGGAACTCCCTCCCCATGGACAATCCGAAATGCTAATTCTCTTGTCCAGTTTAAAAACCTGCTGAAGACCTATCTCTTCACCCAGGCTTATGGTCTCTGATGCTCCTGAGTATCCTATTCATTTAGGTTTGTTCTGTTTTTGTTCTGTTCTGTTTTTGTATTTTGTTTCTTAGTTTAGGTCACCGTTATACTCTCCCCTCCCCCTTTTTCTATTGTAAAGCGCCTTGGGTACGTGAAAGGCGCTATATAAATTCAAGCCATTATTATTATTATAAATACTGTCAAAACTAAAAAATAAATAAATAGTGATATGATATTTTGGCCATATGGCCCCAGCCCTGCTAGAATGAACACTGACCCACAGGCATCATGTTTGCATAGTTCTGACTGTACTGTACATCTGAACAGATTCCCACAACCTCCATTGTTACGTTAGTTTTTCAGCCACATAGTTCCTCCATACTAATGAGCGTCACACCCAATCTTCCGCAATGGGGAAAAAAACTGAAACATTGCTATTTTTTATTTTATTTTATTTTTTACAACATTTCCGTCTGGTCTGAAGCAGAAGTGGTCGGGGCGTCACAGATGGAAGGACAGACACTGTGGGCATGAGACACGATCCCTCGCAGGAAGACACCCTGTCAGACCAGGAGACAAACACAAACATATTTGAGACAGTACTTTACAAACAGGCCTGATTTATTTTGGCCCGTGAACACACTCAACTATGAACACATCATTTGTATGATATAAAAACACGCTTCTTTTTTTTGCGTCAACCAAATATTCAATGGTCATTGATTTACATGCCAGGGTGGGAGCCTGGGAGGGCTTGATTAATTAGACTTGTCTAGTACAGCTGGATGGACGTGTGTTGCGTTAATGGCACCCATATGCCCTTTGCTGGTGTGGAATATTGTGACTTAGATTGTTGTTGGTGGAAAGGTATAATCTTTGTGTAGGCCAAAACATACAGTAATCAACACCATTCGAGGGTGGCCCTCATTTACAATAGTGCCGAGATTATACAGAGGAAAATACAAAACACACAATATCAGCAAACAGTCAGTTAAAAATATAAATACAACCATACAAATGAACAACCATAATCAGTTAAAATAAGTGAAAGCAAACCTAACGCATCCAAGAGGTATATTTGTATTGTGTTTTAGGTCACTTTGCAAGAGATTGATGAGATTGAGATGAGTCTGCAAGAGATTGAGATGAGTCTGCTGTACTAAAAGCAGCGTTTCCAAGAACACATGGTAAGATTCATCATTCATCATCAATGGCAAGATTCATCATTCATCAATGGCAAGATTCATGATTCATCATCAATGGCAATATTCATCATTCATCATCAATGGCAAGATTCATCATTCATCATCAATGGCAAGATTCATCATTCATCATCAATGTCAAGATACATTTTTCATCATGCATCATCAATGGCAAGATTCACCTTTCATCATTCATCATTCATCGAGTGAGTGAGTGAGTGAGTGAGTGAGTGAGTGAGTGAGTGAGTGAGTGAGTGAGTGACGGGTAACCGTCGGTAGTGTGATAGTAAAGGGTTAACCTTCTGTAGTGCGGCAGTGAAAGGGTTAAGAGACCCTAGAATCACACGTAGCCCTGTTGGCCTGGGATCAGATCTGTATCATATAAACAAGGTTTCTCGTCCACTCATCCTATCCGACTATGGCCGGCCTGGTAAAGCTTTTGCTAACTGCCTATCTTGATTCCAGAGAGGGGTGGAATTCTCTCTCTCTCTCTCTCCTGCGGTCATGACATCTTGGGTTTCGGAAGAGGGCTTTCCCTCCGAGCCTTTGAATGACACGGTGCACATGGGCACCATGAAAACACACCAATCAACTGCAGGAAGTGTCTGAAGTCTCAATATTCTTTAGTTTCTTTTTAGACCTTGGATCTCCCTGCCTCACAGAAGCCAACTGGGAAAGTCCAGGGAATGTCTGGAGGGAAGGAAAGGGTCTTATACACAGATCACAGTCTGCAGTCGCTCTGCACAACAGGGGGAAGTAGCCAGTGGAACTTCCACAAGTCAAGTGACTGGGGAGCTTTTCAACTAAATACCTTGTGTGAATGAGTAAGGACACACACACACACACACACGCAACACACTGAAAGCATCTCTCACCTCAGCATCTCTTTCACTAAGGAGGACACTCGGACACACACACACACACACACACACACACACACACACACACACTGAAAACATCTCTCACCTCAGCATCTCTTTCTACCGTAGCTTTCACTTATCTTTGCGCAAAACCAATCAATTCCACAGATTTGATTTCAGAGTAGGTATGATGAATTAGCAATTTCACAAGTCAAATTGGATGCAACCGAATAATACCCTGGCCTGAGTCGAGTGAAAATGACAGATGAGCTTTTAAAAGCAAAAATAAATAAAGGCACAAGGTACAGCTGAAGGCTAAATATTGGGTCCTCCTCCAATGGCCCACGAAAGCAGGGTTGACTCAATAAAAACACACTGCAGGTGTGGACAGCACTCTACACAAAGGTCAAAGGTTAGCTGTGGTAGTGGTGAGGAGCTGTACGCCTCCTTGATGTTGGCATACAGCAGGTCCAGGGTTCTGTTTTCCCTGGTGTGGCAGGCAGCTGACATATTGTGTGAAGTTTGGTAGTGATTTGTCCAGTTTAACACATCCGGTGCCGTTCACGAGAATTCTCGTTTCTGTGGCCCAACGGTTTAGTGCCAGAAACAAAGATTCTCGTTTCTGGGTCGTTATTTCTTTTATTCGCTATTTCCATTCATAATCCATCGAGGCAGCCTGTGTGCAGGCTGTCGTGAATGGGTCTGAGATCGCAAACGTCCAATACCGCCGCCTAACGCCTTGCGGCCGGTATTGCACATCCTTGGAAACTCTCTAGCTTGGTCTGTCCGCCGATCTAAAAAGTCCGGTTCAGGTTTTCCTTGTCGGCCAGGAGTAACGTTTATAACACATGGATTGGAGAGAATCGAGCACCGCCGGTTCCTGTTCTTTGGTGGATTATCTTGGCAACACGATCGACATCAATACTTGGAATGGCGATCAGATAATTGGAATATTCTTTTTGCAGTACATCCTAGTCACGGTAATGGTAAATGGCTGCTTTTTTATATAGCGCTTTTATCCAAAGCGCTTTACAATTTGTTACTCACATTTTTACCCATTCACTCACACATTCACACACCGATGGCGGAGGCAACCATGCAAGGTGCCAACCTGCTCATCGGGAGCAATTAGGGGTTAAGTGTCTTGCTCAAGGACACATCGACATGCTGCCCGGGAGGAGCGGGAATCAAACCGGGAACCTCCGGATTGCCAGACGACTGCTCTACCCCCCGAGCTACTGTCGCCCCAGTAAGGGCTATATGGTATCAATCTTGCCCTTGGGAATGTATGGATGAAAAAATTATTTCTTTTTCACAAATTGAACGATAGATACTCTATGTCAAATGGGCAATAGTTTTATATCCATAGCTATATTTAATATAGTTTTAGCACTGCAAACACCAGCATGTATCCCCACTCATTAACACATTCGTGGCCAACCACGTATATATATACGTGTTAAGGTTGTTTTGGCTTTTATTCCATTTCAATATCCTACTCAATGTCACAGAGCGGCACTGCAGATTTACCCTACTCTTGGGATTCGGAAAGGTGCATTACCGGCCAGATCCTCTTAGGGGCGCTGTCTCGATAATGCAGTGTTCCCTGTGGCAGAACGGATGACGTTTTTTTTCATCCTGCAGTGAATTTTCCTGTTAGCCTGAAGCTATGCCTGTAGCATGTAGCCTGGAATACTTTTTGAGAGGCTGAATTCAGTATGCAGTAAAGGAATATAGCATCAGCCAATAGACATATCGATCTACCAGATGGCGATCGATAACTGGGAAATCCTTTTTGGGATCCAACTGGCCCACGGTAAGAGCTTTTTCACGTAAATTTCATGCTGATCAGGCCTTGCTTTGATAGCCAACCAGCCAATCAGCGAATGAGGCTAATGCCGTTATTGGTAATCAATAATCAGAAACGACGTCCCCTGCCCCAGACAGATAGCAATAATATAAAGTATAGATTTAGCTCTACAAACAGCCTCATGCACAATAAAAGGTTGTTATGATAAGCTGGCCTTATAGAGTGAGATTAGAAGGATCCCAGTGGCCGCGAAAGTGTTAAAGCGCTGGCACACACGGCCCACAGCGACCTCTCGTGAACGGCACTGGATGTGTTAACATGATTAAAATCCCCTGAGATGAGGATTAGAGCTTTCGGATGTATTGACATGGGGGGGGGGGGGGGGGGGGGCTTTTGTGTGCCGGTCTTATAACAACAGTGAGGGCAATTATCACGTTTTATTTTCACTTGAATTGAAAGTTCACACTCTTATGTTTTTTTATTTTTTAATCTACTTTTTCTCCCCATTTTCTATTTTTCTCCCATCCCAATTTCGTATTATCCAATTCTACCCTCCCGTCTCGAACGTTGTTAGACCATGCCTCCCACTGGTCGGCTGCAATGTGGACGAAGCCTTGCATCACGTGTCCCCTCCGGTACACGAGGAGGCAGCCGTCGCATCTTTTCACCTGCACAGCGCGATCTCTCAGTGGCGAGGAGTAACGCGTGGGAGGCTCACGCTGCCCCCGATACTTCCTGATTCTGCTGTACAGGCGCACCAACCGACCTGTAGGAGTCGCTGTCCACAACGTCCGATCCCCACCCACCGGCTTTCCCACCCCCTAATACTGCCAATTGTATTAGTATGAACGACCAGCCAAGCCGGAAGCAACGCAGAGAGCTGGGCTCGAACCCAGCATCTCCTGCGTTAGTGGTGAGCGCCTTGCCCACTGCACCACTTAGCCGCCCACACTCTTATGTTTTGACTACATTTCATAACCCAACGCACCTTGAACCCCCCCCCACCCCCCCTATGGAGATACAGTCACTTGACTGTAGCAATATACTTTATAAACTCTAATAAACATTGAACCTGATGACCAAAAGTTAGGCAACGCCACAAAGCAAGATAATAACACTGCACGGGTGTTTCCTAAATCTGGATTATGCAATATTCTTTTGAAAACTGCTTGAGGATGACTTTCTCTCCACCTCCTAGTACCCTCACCCCCTCCCTGCTTCCTTTCTTCAGCAAGAAATGTACAGTGTATTCGCCAGTAATTCTCTTCTCTCACACACACACACACGCACACACCAGTGGCGGCTGGTCAATAGGCGGCGCTAGGCCGCCGCCCTCCCTGGTTAAAAGAAGAAGAAAGGAAAGTATTCACGCCCCCCGGCCCCTAGCGGCCTAGCCCCCTCCAACCCCTTTTCATGGGCGCTCGATCTCAGCTCCACGGTCCGTGCTCAACTCACAGGGCAAATACATACGTACGTGTAAATAAATACGTACGTACAACATAACACAATCAAATACAATATCCGAGAGCGCTTGGTCTAGTGCCCGAAGTAGTCACTCTATTGGCTGAGAGTGGCATGTGACATCGCCTCGAGGAAATACGCTCTGCTAGTAGTTGTCTGGTTGTCTGCTAGTAGTTAGCTGGTTCGGTAAGAACAACAACAACAAGCTATATGGCTGGATGCAGTCTGGGCAGTGGACATGGACAGTCTGGACATATACAGGACCGAGGCGCGCTTCAACTAAACTAAGTGAGTTTTTTCTCTCTCTCTCGCTCTCCCTGTTAGAGCGATGCTGTGTTGTTGTTGAACTAACTAATTAATTTCGCCGCGGGGGGCCATAATCACCCGGACAATGAATTGTAACTTGTTAAAAAGGACAAGATATACATGAGTGATTCTTTTTGGATGGATCAGAGAGAGAGAGAGAGAGAGAGAGAGAGAGAGAGAGAGAGAGAGAGATGGAGCAGAGAAAGAGACAAGTGGAGGAAGAGAAACAAAAGGTGGAAGAGAGAGAGAGAGAGAGAGAGAGAGAGAGAGAGAGAGAGAGAGAGCTGTGCGTGTTTGTGTAGGGCTATTGGAAACGTGGTTGCATTTGACTGACTGTGATCATATTGATTGATGGCAATGGTGATAATATTCGCCAATGCGTGCCTTGTACATGTTTGCAAAATGTTTGGTATAGCGCCCCTCCTGGAGAAGAATTCACCAGCCGCCACTGGCACACACGGACACTTCGACACGCTGCCGGGAGGAGCAGGAATCAAACCGGGAACCTTCCGATTACCAGACAGCCACTCTACCTCTTTTTTTGTTTTTTTTTGGTTTTTCGTTTTTTAATCCCCCCACAAATTCCTAAGGCATTCTGCGGTGAGGACATTTGATTCAGAACAGAACACGATTTAATCGGGGAGCTTAGTAGACTATTCATTAGTCATTATGACAGATATCCCAATTAACCGTTGGGGCTCTTGAGAAATCCACAACTCAAGTGGTCCAAACGAGAGAGAGAAAGAGAGAGAGAGAGAGAGAGAGACAGAGAGTAGCCCCTTTCGTGACTGTGATGCACTATAACTATAACTAACGTTATAAACTATACACAATATGTACAACGAAACAATGATTTACATTAGTATTTACAGTGATTTAATATGCAGCGAAATAACGTTATACGATTTAAATTATACAAATGTGGTTGTGGCTTTTACAAATAGTGGTTAGCTTTAGAGATAAATGGCTATGATCACGGAGCACTAGTTGTTTGCAAGTGTAGCTGTACAATGAGCTGTAGACCAGCCTGTAACACTAGTGTTGGGTGAAACAGATACTAGCCACAGATTCAGGGTCAGTTATTTTCCCATTGTACGAATTGTTAAGCTTATGGAATGGGAAATCTGATCAACTGACTACAGGCAGGCGTCTACGCTGTGGTGACGTCAGTCAGCAGCGCCAAATGGTAGTGCCTCAAATAGATTGCTATCAGCTCTATCTTTAATCTTTCAAAATGTTCAGTTGCTATCGCTATTAGCTCTATCTTAAATTTTTCAAAATGTACAGTTGCTATTGCATGCACTCATCTGTGTTCCACTACACACATGAGTGCATGCTTACCAACTGTCCGTCTGCAACACTACTATCACCAACATCTAAGAAGGGAGATCCCCCCTTGAATGGCCCTTCTAAGGTTTCTCTCCTCCACACTGCCTGTGGAGCATTTTTCCCTATTGTTAGGTTTTAGTGAGTTTTTCCTTACCTTCGCGTGGGGTATGTCTGGGAGTGCTTGCATTCTTTCATTTATTTGCATCCATCTAAAAATGTTTGCACCTTATGGTGTTCTTGTTCTGTTCTTGACTTATTGTTATGTTTTCTTCTTGACTTGTTTAAAGAAGATCTGTACGGCCCATGGGGACATTAACGTGTGTTGTCGGGCCCTATAAATAAATTTGATTTGATTTGATTAGTTTCCCAGCGAACAAAAACATAAACGTTGTTATTTTGCTACCTTTACGATTAATTGCGAATATTTTCATGTTGAGCTATAGATTGTGGATAAATACGCACAGAAAGGTACACCATGCCAACATTAATGCTTTATTTATCTAAAACGAGCTGATTTAGAAATGGTCAATGGGGAAATACATGGAGTGGAACAGAAGGTGGAACAGGAAAAAACGAAGATGACGTAACCACTACACCTCCCTATAGGCTAGAGATCTACTGCACACAGAAACAAACAAGGCAGCGCTAGAATTAATAATAATAATAATAATAATAATAATAATAATAATAATAATAATAATAATAATAATAATAATAATAATAATAAATAATAATAATAATAATAATAATAATAATATTAATATTAATAATAATAATAATAATAATAATAATAATAATAAATTCAATTTGTACCGCACTTTATATTTGTGAAAATCTCAAAGTGCTACAGGAGATAAAGATAAAAAGTGAAATGAATAAAAACAATTAAAATGAATAAAACAACCAATGAAATGGAAGAACATACTTTTTTTTATAATAATAATAATAATAATAATAATAATAATAATAATAATAATAATAATAATAATAATAATAATAAGTAAAAAATTAAAGTAAAAGAATAATTCACGCAAATGCCTTGTTAAAAAGAAATGTTTTTAGAATTGAATCGAATTCAGAATTGTCCTCCTTCTTCCCCCTCGGGGGACATTCCCTTTAGACACATTGCTGCTGCATATTGACAAAACAAAAAAACACAAATTCTAAATCACAGGGTATGATGGTGGCAGGATGAGTAATCCATTGCGCCATAAACTAGGGCGAATGTGGATATGCCATTAGTTATCGACTGGGTGTTAGTTAACACAGATGTTTCATTGAGTTGAGTCCACGACACCTCCGGAGCGCTCCACAGGAAACCATCCACTTTATACCTGTGCTTAGTAGGGGTGGGAATGACCAGAGGCCCCGTGATACGATGTTATCACCATACGAGTCACGATACTGTAAAAAGAAAATTGAACTGCAAATTAAATGAAAATGATTCCGTCTCCAACGGAAAACGTTGTCAACATCTGCAATGAAAATATATATATCAGTTTTATCTAATAAGATAAAGTTTTCAGTCTGTTCACCTCACTAAAATATTTTTTATTGCAGTCAAATGGGATTGTCAAGCAAAAATTATGATACAATTTAATAAAAAAGAATACATTTAAATATTGATAGTGTATTGATATAATCAGTATGCAACATATCGCAATATATCGCCCCTCTATAGTTCATAGGACAACACAAAATGAGAGCAATGCGGCATGCGGCACAATATCTTGTTTTCATGTTCGTGGGAAGCCAAAATCGTAATTGAAATCTTATGGAGGTCGACCAGCCTTCCCTCCTGATCCTCCCACGGCTCCCCCGCCTGGATGGCTTCATCGCCAGGCAGCACTGCAAGCTGTAAACAACCCGAGAGTCTCTTGCAGAATTTCTTACAGCCAAGACAGCTGTAAACAATCAGTGCATGACTGTGCAAAGCCCCCCCCCAACTGATGTCCCGCCCTGCAACAGGTTTACCACAATACAATACATAACATGTATGACAGTAACATCAATCATTTTCATAATTACATGTCAATTTCACGGTCCAACCTGTTATTATTATCCTCTGTGCTGCCCCAATCCCTAAGGTCAAGGTCAAATGTATTTATATAGCACATTTAAAAGCAACCAAGGTTGACCAAAGTGCTGCATAATACAGTAAGTAATAAGTAAGTAAGAAAGTACAAAAGTAATGAAAATACATTACTAATAAAATAAAAACACAAGGTGCACAATTTACTGCAGTACTACACATACAATGGCAATTTTACTTAACATTAGTCCTTTATTTATACAGGTAAAAAACTGTTTACAATAGACATTAAAACACGTTGGACCAAAGATTCCAACATCAACCAATTCCAACATGTATAATCAATTAAAACAAGTATAAGCAACATCTAAAATATCAGGAGTTCAAAACTCTCTCAATAAACAAAATAAGTCTCACAAGCCAGAGGGTGTCTTTCTCTGCAGTTTACTAACGACACTCGCGAGTGGACTCCAATTTGAGTGGAGTACCCACCTCCCTCCAGCTCCTTGATAACGTAACCTTTGAAGATACACACATGTTCCCTTGAAGAATGAATGATTATGTATGTATGTATGTATGTATGTTCGGTATGCTACATGCTCAGTACATCATGTAGCTGTGACATATCCTGTGCCTCCCTATAGAAGATGCTTAAAGGAACACACCAACATTATGGGAAATGCGCTCACCGTCTTGTCCAGTTTCCTCTCTGTGCGTTCAGTAGAAAGTTATCCGGCTGCAAGCTAGCCTAGCTTAGCACAAATTAATGGAAGCAGATACGGACCAGCTAGTTTAGCTGTTTGCCAAAAATCACCTCCCCCGGGCGGCTGGGTAGCGCAGTGGACTAAGCACTCACCTACTACTGCAGAGACGCTGGGATCTAATCCAGCTGTCATCGGTACCTCCGGATTGGTCAGTCGTCCCTACTAACACAATTGGCAGTGTTAGCGGGTGGGAAGCCGGTGGGGTATGTGTCCTGGTCGTTGTAAACTGCGACTCCTACTGGTCGGTCGGGGCGCCTGTTCAGCAGGGAGGGGATCTGGGGGAAATAGCGTTTACCTCTGCATGTGTTATGTTCCCCCAGTGAACTCCTCGCTGTCAGGTGAAAAGAAGCGGCTGGCGACTCCACATGTATCAGAGGAGGCATGTGGTAGTTCTACACCCTCCCCAAGCCGACAGTGGGGCAATGCACGCAACGACCAGGAAGGGAATTGGCATAACCCTGAAGTGTATGGATACTAATATTAGGAGTATTGCTCACACAAGCCTATAAATAAAATACAATCTGTATTCAAGATAGGCTTGTGATTAATGAGATATCTGAAAGACATCAAAAGCAGAGGGAAGTTTAAGAGTGGAGCCAGTGGCATACAAGATTGTATCATCTGCATAAAAATGTACATCACAATGCAGGGAAGAAAATACCATATCTTTTATATACAATGTAAATAAATGTGGATCCATAATAGACCCTTATGGGACACCTCAAAGGAGCAACAACAGCTTGAGTTCTTCCTAAGAAATATGTATAAAACCAGAAAGCTCATCCAAACCTATATGTGTCACAGTCCCTACCTGGCTACTCTCTCTCTCTCTCTCTCTCTCTCTCTCTCTCTCTCTCTCTCTCTCTCTCTCTCTCTCTCTCTCTCTCTCTCTCGTTCTCTCATTGTAAAGGCCAAATGAGTGTTCTTGTTATAGATTATTATTATTATTATTATTATTATTATTATTATTATTATTATTATTATTATTAGTATTATTATTATCTATTAGAACTATGCACTGTTTAGACTGTCTTATTTATGTTTGGAGGGCTCACCACCCATTACAGCCCACTCATATAAATAGCCAAGGTGATCACTGCAATCTTTGTGCACCTGCGATGAGGATACAATTTTCTACCTGTTTCACTGTTGGATCTGACCTTGGGGAGCAATTGACAACTGTTCTGTTTAAACCCTTCATTCACTATCATTTACCTTTGTACAACAATAAACCCTGTAAACCATAAGAGGAGCAACTTTGGACATTCAATTCATTCAACATCACAACTTTGGGACTGAGTAAGATAGCTAATTGCGGGTGCATCGTGGACGCTTGTCGATTCATTGGGGAGCGACAAGCGGCCACTTCACTCATCAAGTCAGGTGCAGAATGCAGGTGTGATGCTGTCAGCGGAGCAGCTGATTGACGTCTGTGGGCCAATTACGTCAGTAATATATCCCCGCCCCAGATGTCATGAGACTGCCAGATCGTAACTTCGTATTTCCCAGTTAGTTGTGTTATTCTGCTCTCTCTCGTACTGTTCTCTAGTCCATTGTGCTTCGATTGTGTCTAACCCTTGTTCTCATCCTTCCCCGCAGTCCTACCTGGCTCTTCACCCTGTTCTCTGGCTCCCGACAAAGACATGCTCTTCACCCTGCCTGCCTGACAAACTCTCCATGCCTTTCCCGGAACGTATGAGGACCTGCACCCGTTTTGATCCCTGCCTGGCTGACCCTGTACCCGTTTTGACCCCTGCCTGGCTGACTACCCTGTACCCGCTCTGACCCCTGTCTGGCTGAATACTCCGTTCCCGTGTATCGACCCCTGCCTGTCTGACTCTCCTGTCCCGCGCACGCCCCTGGACTGTACGAGTGCTCCCTCCGTGTATCGGCCCCTGCCTGAATACCCGACCATTCTATATTTATTAAATATACCCAAAATTGGGTTTTAACAAGATCTGTCTGCCGAGTCTCATTATCTGCACATTGGGTTCAATACGTCAAACCGTGACAAGAAGATAGCTTATTCATTCAAATATAAAACACTGTTGAATTATGGTCAACGGTGTCAAACACTTGACAAATCAATAAAAACCACAGCACAGTGCTGACGGTTATCAACAGCTGTTTCAGGGTTGTTTTCTTTACAGCTCTCAGCCCCGGGCCAAGAATGGGCGTGGCCATGACACAGAAACCAACCGTTTGTCATTGCCCACATGTGAGGATATGAAAGCCTCTAATATGTAACCAGCCATGAGAGAGGGAGAGCTGGAGGAGGGAGGGTTATATGATAAGTGTGTGATAAGATAAGATAAGATAAGATAAGATAAGATAAGATAAGATAAGATAAGATAAGATAGGATATTCCTTTATTGATCCCCTTGGGGAAATCCAGGTGTCATAGCAGCACGGGGGAGGGGGGGGAGACAAGGTACAGGTATGGGCAGGGTAATAGGAAGACAATAAATATAGTCAATAAAAACGATTTCAATATGAATAAAAGTAAACAGTAGACAAAAGGGTAATAATACACACTGCGCTAGAGTCCGTGCAGGGTTCAGTGGTTAAGAGTCAGACATGTCAGTGTTGAGGAAGGAGAGAGGAAGCGAGAGAGAGAGAGAGAGAGAGAGAGAGAGAGGGGCTGAGGGTGGAGAGATAGAAAAGAGAGACGAGAGATATGGAGAGAGAGATAGAGAGAAAGAGAGAGACAGAGAGAGAGAGGGGGGGGGAGAAAATAGAGAGATGAGAGAGACGAGAAAGATGGAGAGAGATAGAAAAGATAGAAAAGAGAAGGATGAGAGAGATGAAGAGAGAGAAGAGATAGAAAAGAGAGATTAGAGAGATGGAGATAGAGAAGATAAAGAAAAGAGATGAGAGATGGAGAGAGAGATATAGAAGAGATAGAAAAGAGAGAGATGAGAAAGGTGGAGAGAGATAGAAAAGAGATAGAAAAGAGAAGGACGAGAGATCGAGAAAGAGAGGGGGTTGGCGGTATAGCCTAAAATGTATATCACAGTATATTTTCAAAATATATCACGGCAGGGAACAAAATAAGTACCTGCCAACCGCCAATGGCGGGCAGATTTAAGGTTTGGCGACTAACAATGAGAGGTCTGCCCGCCACCTGGCGTGTAGTTCATATCGATACTCTTATTTTGAAAATCCTGTGCGGGTCTCATTTCCGCCCCAAGCGCAGCTCCAGTCATAATATCTATGGCTCCGTCAGCTAGCAACGTTCGGTTCATATGATACTCTTATTTTGAAAAAACCCGTGGCAACTCTGCGAGTCATATCCGCCCCAGTCCGTGCTTCTGCTCGCATTAAAGCCGAGCAGCGCTACACAGCAGTGCCCCTATTTTGCGACCCGAAATAAGTCCGTGGTGGTTTTTTCCCCCTCACAACGGGTCAAATGCATCTAACACGCTTTGCATCGTCGCCATTCCTTTATGCCCACATCGCCCGAAGTGAACGTTACGTTACGTAACAAGCTAATCCTGATCAGAGGCAGAGCAGAGCCATAGCAGAGCAGCAGACAGTGTGGACTGGGGAAAGGGAAATGGGGGGGGGGGGGGGCACTCTCCCTTTCTCTGTGTGTGTGCGTGTGTTTGGAAAGACGATGAAGTCAGTCAGGAGTATATTATAGTAAACTGAGGATTACTGAGGATGGACAGATAATGTTGATATTCAAATATAAAAAAGTTTCGAGAGGAGTGGAAGTTTGAAGACAGACTAGACTACAATATGATGCGGGGGTGGTGAGTTGAAACAGTGTGTGTGTGTCCCTAATGGCTGGTAAGTCAAAAAGTTAATTTTGTTCCCTGTATCACGGTATACTGTATTTGTTTTTTTTATATAATAATAATAATAATAATAATAATAATAATAATAATAATAATAATAATAATAATAATAATAATAATAATATTAATAATAATAATAGAAAATGCTTTAGGAGCCATACAAGACTCTGGGCCATTTATTCAAA